>NW_027273873.1:2500-47500 GCF_046630095.1 Trachinotus anak
TAATTGACCCATGGAACCACCTCAGTAGCCACTGGAACCACTTAATGTCCTCATAGAACCTCCTAAAGGATCTTTAGAACCTTCTTGAGGATGAATAGAACCTAATGACTCCTAGAACGCCACAGTTATCAATAGGACCACTTAAAGGACGACTAGAACCTCATCAATGTTTCGAACGTCCTAAAGGAGGACGGGTTGTGTGACAGTGGACAGACGCTGGTGTGTGTTTGTTGTGATGTGGATTTGGTCCCGGTGGTTGTGAGTTCAGCACACAGAGCTTGATCCAGGTATTGTGTTGTGCTCTTGTGTTTGTGAGAGTTCACTTCCTGAAAAACATCACGTGGTGAATCAAAGACCTGCTGACCAACCAAACTGCCATCGACTAGACCGACTGAGCAGCTAACCTACCGACTAACTACCAACTTGTCTGCCTAACTATCTGCCTGCCTAACTGACCCACCTACCTGCTCTTAGGACTAACCTACCTATGTTTGTACCATCACACCAACCAACCAGCCAACAACCTTCAGACCAACTCATCTACCCACTGACTGCCACACTAGCCTAGTCACCTACCTGCTGACCGACCTGCCTGCTAACAGCCTGTCTACATGCACATACAATGACCAATGACCTGAATCAAGCAGTGGAGCTGCGTGTGAACAGCAGACACACACAGGTATACACGTGTCTATACACATTACATGGATGATGGGCAGCAGCAGGAAGCCTGTCCTGTTGGTTCAGGCTTGTTGTTTGTTGAGTTCGCTGTGGCAACCACTACGATGGTTTTAAATTGTGTTACTTTGCAGTGATGGACTGTGTTGTTACACTGGTGGTGGCGGCAGATGGTTGAAGGGATGCTCACTGCACCTGAACCCAACAAGATTCAGACCACCAGGGACTTTCTGCTCAAACTCAACAACTCTGCGAGTTCCATACCACCTAGTTTTTCTGAACTTGGAGGGACGTGCTCCCGGCCACAGCAATGGTGACCACACCAGAGCACCACAACACAAACCGAGGAAGCAGGGGGCACAGGAAGGCAGCTCTTGTCTTGTATGCCTGTGCCTTTAGTCATCCGGCTGATAAGACTGAGGAACCTCAGGTTCTTGTTCCACCAACACAAGTTCAGAAATGCCTGAAGTCAAAGATGTGGGCATTTCCTGGAAATCATACTGTGAAGACATCATCATTCCTGTAGTCTGACTGACTCGAAGTAGGCTGTGGGTATAAACCTGCCACTGGGCGCCTACTCCAGATTTATTTTCAAAATCCCCTTTGTTACAGGAAACAACAACAACAACCTCCGAGCTGCAGCCCACACACTGAAAATGGTTTGAAAAGATTTTGATCCTGAAGTCACACAGTCGACACACGTCTCTGCTGTTTGTCTTTGGTGGGAATCAGCTGTTTTAATGACAGCGTTCACCTCCCCACGTGTAAATGTTCCAGCAAGTTTACCTTCAACACTATTTTGCAGGAGCACATTTGCTGCATCCTAGGCTCAGCAACTACCAACTAACTGACCAACTAACCTACCTACTAACCTACATAACAACCTACCTAATAAGCTACCTACTAACTTACAAACTAACAGACCAACTAACCAACCTACTAACTAAACTACTAACCAACCAACTAACAGACTAACTAACCTACTTACTAACCTACCAACTAACCGACCAACCTACCTATTAACCTACCAAGTAACAGACCAACTAACCTACTTACTAACAACCAACTAACCAACTAACCAACCAACGAACCTAACTACTAACCTATCAACTAACCTACCTACTAACCTACATAATAACCTACCTAATAAGCTACCAAATAACCTACCTACTAACCAACCAACTAACCTACCAACTACTCTACCTACGAACTGACAAACTAACAGACCAACTAACCAACCTACTAACTAACCTACTAACCTACCAACTAACCAACCAACCTACCTACTAACCTACCAAGTAACAGACCAACTAACCTACTTACTAACGACCAACTAACAAACCAACGAACCTACCTACTAACTGACCAACTAATTACCTACTAACCCACCTACAGACCCAACAGACCAACTACTCTGACTACTAACCTACCAATTTAACAACCCACACTCAAACTGGTAGACAGTCTCACCAGTAGCTGAAGCTGGTTGAAGTCCAGCAGGTCCATATCTCAGGTGTTTCAAACCTGGAGGGTGAGACTTGATTGGAAGAATTCTGGGTAACGTAGTGTGGTCAGTTTCCCTGAGACCCCTGTTATTAATAGACCTCTGTAAGAAGACCACACACACACACACACACACACACACACACACACACACACACACGCACATTATTGATTTATTACATCAGTTATTATTGTTTGTTGTTTTCTTTTTATTTTGATATAATTGGGTGCTTTCCTCAGCAGACTGTCTCCTGTGTGATCATTAAATAATGATAATTAAATGAAATGAATAAATAATCAATAAATAACCCTCATTTAAACAGATCATACTCACATCTGTCCTCCACACACGCCCACAATTCATCTGTGCAGCAGCTTATTGTAATGTTTTATAGAGCGGCGACCTCTGGTGGCCGCCGTCATTATGACGGGACCGAAGGCAAAGGTCAGGTGACAGACTCCATGTCAGGAGGAGATGGTGGAGACCACTGTTTGTTTCCTGTCTGAAACTGATGGGAGGTGTCGTTTGTGTTACCCGCCTAACCCTGTGTTTATTATTGTTACCATGACAACGAAGGTCTGGTACACCAAGGTTGTATAAATGGGTCTGGACAAATTACCTATGTGGTCTAAAGGTTGGAGGGCTTGTTGAAATACTACACACAGAGCTGCATCAGCCAATCAGATCAGCAGTGTCCTCTGAGGTCATATCCTTTGATGCTGAGGTCAGAGGTCAAAGGGTTTGAGGGTCATTTTTTGTCAGCAGGATGAAGGTCTGCAGCGAGAACAGCCTGACAGATGTAAATGTTTGAAACCAACAGAGCGTCTGATGGTCCTGATCAGTGTGATGAATATCAATAGGTTTATCCACAGCAGATGTAGCTGCTGCAGTATTGATCATCTGACAGGTTTCTGATCCTTCATGAATAATTCACCAGCCTGAGGAGAGAAAACAGAGACTCAGCAAAAAATAGAAAATCAGGTCAGACCTGGAGGACTGAAGTCCTAGTGGACTGGTGTTAATGTTGGACAGACCCCCCCCCCCCGGGATAATTAGTATATCTGATCAGCTGATCAGTCTTTGTATCTGGTTCCGTTTCAGGAACCCACTGACACAGAGCCAAAGCCTCATGGAAGCTGTAGTTCAGTCGCTGCAACACTTACTCAACATCTCTTTAGGTTAGAGTGAGAGTTCAACAAAATAAAAGTCATGACTTTCATACAACACAGAGTTGCACATAACTGTGGTCTCGATGTTTCAGGTTTATTTTGAAAGTGTTGTTTTAAATGATTTCTTTTAGCCAATCTGGAAGCACCGGGTTTCAGCCAATGAGCAGCAGCTGTTAACAGACCACAAACATCTCTGTCAGCACAAAAGACCAGAGACGTCATATGGAAGTTATTACTCTGTGTGTGTGTGTGTGTGTGGAGGCTGTTTTTACCATCAGCTGATTTCAAAGACAGACTGTGTCAGTTCACACATTTTCTTTGTGAGGACTGTCAGTGAGGTAATACATCCTGTGTAGTGTTAGTTTTCAGTCTGTGTTGGATCTGGACCAGAGTCTGGACCTGGACCCGAGTCCCCCTTTTGAGTTTGTGGGATTTAATGTGTTGGCAGTCAGTGGGCGTGATCTTTCTCCTGTATTGTCATCATTTTGACCTGTCCTACCTACCCCTCCCCCCTTCTCCAGGTCCCTCCTCCTCCTCCAGTCCCAGCTTGCTGACTAAGAGTCTCTCTCTGGAGCCGTCCTGCTCACCATGCGGCCACCAGGCGGCGCTGGACGCTGAAACTCCTCAGCAGCCGAGCTCCGACCCAGGGCCTAGCATCTCCTCCTCAGGCCCCACCTCCCTGGAGGGAATGGCGGAACTAACAGAGCGCCAAGGGTCTGCTATTGGGCTGCTGCTGGTCAATGACACGGGGCCACCGGAGCTGCCAGCAACCACAATAACACCACCAAGCAAGAGCCGGCCGCCGCTGCCGGGGCCCAAACCTCAGGGTGAAACACTTCCCTTTAAATATTCACTCTTATTTAAAAATGGAAGACATGAATGAGTTTATGACATCACCAACTGACCTGTGACTCCGCCCTCCACAGTCCCCCCAAAACCCCCCCACCTCCAGCAGCAAGGGGGGGTGTCAAGGCCACGCCCCAGGGCTCCAGACAAGCCCCTCCCTCCTCCCCCACCCTGCAGACCCCTCCCAGCAGACCCCCGAGGAGGCCGGACTCCGCCCATCCGCGCTGACGGCACGGCCTCCCCGACCTGTGTCCTGTCACTCATCGAGAAGTTTGAGCGGTGAGTTTTGATTGGTCAGAGGAGTTGTGATGTCATCATTTAAGATTGTACTGAGATTTTACTTGTGTGTGTTTGTTGTGTGTTTATTGTATTTCTTGTGTTGATTGTGTGTTGTGTGTGTGTACAGTGAGCAGATCATCGTGGTTCCTGACATCACCGGGGGAGCTCTGTGTCCCCGCCTCCCTGACCCCTCCTCTTCTCTCTCTTCCTCCCAACCTTCATCACCACCATCTTCATCATCCCCCGCCCCTCCCCAACCTGATGAGGAGCCACTGTCTGAGTTCAAAGATCACGACGAAATCACAGAGGGGGGTGAGGAGGAGGAAGGCAACCTACATAATGGTGAAGATGATGATGATGATGATGATGAAGAGCTGGTGGCGGCGTGTCGTAACGAGCTCCATCAGAAGCGTCTGTCGATGGAGTCGGGTTATAGCGCCTCAGAGAAACACCTGGAAGACGATGTGGTTGCCGTGGAGATGAGGGAGCAACAGCAACAGCAACCGCTGCTGCTTGACCAATCGGAGCTCCCCTCGGAGCGTCTGTCCCTCCCCTCGTCACAGACCGACGGGAAGCTGGCCAATCGGGACAGCGGGATCGACAGCATCAGCTCTCCATCACACAGCGAGGAGCTCTGCTTCGTCGGTGTGGATGATGGGGGCGTGGTTTATCCATGTAGCCCCGCCCTCTTGCCTCGCCTCTCCAGCTCATCCTCGTACGCAGGGGAGGGAGGGGAGGGGGAGGGAGAGGGGGAGGTGAGGGGAGCAGCGAGGAGGAGGAGGGAGTTCTCTGAGGAGGGAGACAGTGACCTAGAGGAGGAAGAGGCAGAGCTAACTGTGGTGCTGCCCCCCCCCAAGACAGACAGACAGGACTCTGCTGAGGTGAGACTGTCTCTGTCTGTTTCATGTGATGTTGAGTTGGTGCAGATGTTTAACGCCCGTGTCTCTGTCCAGCTGCCGGTCCAGCAGAGGGTCTTCAACATCGCCAACGAGCTGCTGCACACAGAGACCGCCTACGTCTCCAAGCTCCACCTCCTGGACCAGGTGAGTCACCTGCTCTTAACCTGGACCACCTCTTCTTCAACAGGTAAACTCCTGTGTGGAAACAAAGGAGATGTCTGTTATATGAACTCAAAAAGGTCAAAGACTGAACCACCACAGACACAAAGACTGTTCACATGAAATAATAAACTTTATATTGATGTCAACACGTATCTGTCCAACAGCTGATCCATCACTGCTCAGGGCTGAGCACCAGTGTTTGCTAACATTAGATCATGTAGGACATTTTATATTGGTGATGAAATGACAAGTTAACACTGAAAATGAAAGGGCTCGCTATCAGCTAGCTAACATTATTTAGCTAAACTGTAATTTAGGGTAAAGTTAGAAACTAACTAACATTAGCGTTCATCCATAGATACTTGACAGTAAGACGGCAAAGCATTTTAAACAAGCTACATAGTTAGCTACAGCTATTTACATTTACCTACAGTGTCTGTGCGACACAGGAGCAGAGACTTGAGGGCGGAGCCGCTGATGGAGTGAGACAGGTAGACGAGACTGTTGTTTTTACCTGTTTTTCGAGGGTCCGAGTCAGGTGGGTTAGACCTCCCAAATCCCCCATAATTCAAACTGACTGTTGCCATGGAAACCTCATAGTATTTACTGTTGTGAACAGGTTCTTGCTCCTGTGCAGGAGGGTGGGGGCCCGATTTCTTCTGATCTGTAGGACATTCGCACAAACAGCTGCTGCTTATTGATGTGATCTCATACAGAGAACCAGGACTGAACCGGTCTCTAAACCAGCCCCTGCTCTCCTCCTGCAGGTCTTCTGTGCCAGGCTCCTGGAGGAGGCCCGGTCTCGCTCCTCCTTCCCCTGTGATGTGGTTCAGGGAATCTTCTCCAACATCTGCTCCATCTACTGCTTCCACCAGCAGTTCCTGCTGCCGGCGCTGCAGAAGCGGATGGAGGAGTGGTGAGGATGTGTCTCCTCCTCTTCCTCTCTTGCTGCTCCTCCTCCTTCTCACGATTCACTCTGACTCTGCTCCTCCTTTGACTGCAGGGATTCAAACCCACGTATCGGGGACATCCTGCAGAAGCTGGCTCCCTTCCTGAAGATGTACGGAGAGTACGTGAAGAACTTCGACCGAGCCATGGAGCTGGTGAACATCTGGATGGAGAGATCAGCTCAGTTCAAGACCATCATCCAGGAGATCCAGGTCCAGACCCTGACCCTGCTGCTCCTCTCTCAGTCTGTTGAGTTTGAAGTTGCCTGTTCGTTTTTGTGTCTGTTTACATGTGAACACTTGTGTGTCTGTGTGTGTTCAGAGGGAGGAGCGTTGTGGTAACCTGACACTGCAGCACCACATGTTGGAGCCGGTTCAGAGGATCCCTCGCTACGAACTGCTGCTCAAAGACTATCTCCACCGGCTGCCGGAGGACGCCCCGGACTACAGGGATGCCCAGAGTACGAGAAACAAACACACCCAAACATCAGCGCACTGACAGACATACAGCTCCTCTGTTAGCATGAAGAGCTCGTGTCGACTCTCAGAGTCAGACCCTCAGACCCACCATGTGACCTGGTTCTTCTCAGAACCAGAACCTTGAAGAACCAGTGATTTAGGACCAGAGTCTTTAAACTGAGACGTTTCAAATTATTAAAGAAGCAGCAGAACCACCTGACACTCTGAATCCAGGTCCCCGCTGAGTCTGACACAGACTGGTTCCTGAGCAGGTTGATCCTGACGTTGTTCCTCAGTTTGCTGCTTGTTGTGGTTCTGGATTGTTCCACACTGACACTGTGTTAATTTGAATTCCTGGGCGGCTCAGACAGATCACAGACCCCCACAGACCCCCACAGACCCTGATGGACCTGTAGCTCTGATTAAACACCTGCTGCTCACTTCACTTCATCACACAGTTAAGATGCTGTTTCACAGGATCCAGACTAGATTTTGGTGAGAATCCTGGAGGTCCTGGGATCTCCTGGTTCCAGACCTGCTGCAGGTGATCGGTATCATGTGACAGGAAAGGAAACAGGAAACAGGAAGCGCTCCTGTAAACAGTTTCTTCTTCTCTCTGCAGAGTCTCTGGAGCTGATCGCAACGGCAGCAGAACACTCCAACGCCGCCATCAGGAAGATGGTAACACACATACACACACACACACACACACACACACCTGGTGCTGAGGTCAAAGGTCTCTGTAGACCACAGACTGCTGATCGGACTCATTTCTAGGCGTAGACCAGAAATCTGGACTCATGTAGTCCCGACTGGATCTGGATCTGGATCTGGATCTGGATCTGGATCTGGATCTGGTTTGTGGTCTCCAATTAACTCAATGAAAAACACACACCTGAGCCTCTGTGGTGATGATATCATCGTACAGGTGTTGTTCCGTCACCTGTGCAGCTCTGTCTGACTCTAGCTGTGTCTCTGTCTCTGTCAGGAGCGAATGAGGAAGTTGCTGAAGGTGTACGAGTTGTTGGGAGGAGAAGAAGACATCGTTAACCCAACTAACGAGCTCATTAAAGAAGGACACATCCTCAAACTGTCCAACAAGAACGGGACCACGCAGGACAGATACCTGATTCTGGTCTCTGCTGTCTCCTCTGTCCCCCTCTGTCCTCTGAGCTGTCTCTGTGTCCTGGTCACTGACTTCGTCTCTCTTTGCAGTTTAATGACAGGTTGCTGTACTGCGTCCCAAAGCTGCGTCTGATTGGTCAGAAGTACGGCGTCCGCGCTCGCATCGATGTGGACGGGATGGAGGTGAGACACAGAGGTGGAGTTCTGCAGGTCACAGGTGTACTCAGGTGGGGGGTGGACCCACCAGGGGGTTATGGTCTTGTTGTAGAGACCAGGACGTCTGCTGGTATTCAGTGATAAACACCCCACAGCAGAAACACACTGAACCTCGCTGTCCTCTGTCCTCTCTCCTCTGTCCATTGTCCTATCTCCTGTCTCCTCTCTCCTCTCTCCTCTGTCCACTGTCCTATCTCCTATCTCCTCTGTCCTCTCTCCTCTGTCCATTGTCCTATCTCCTGTCTCCTCTCTCCTCTCTCCTCTCTCCTCTGTCCACTGTCCTATCTCCTATCTCCTCTGTCCTCTCTCCTCTGTCCACTGTCCTATCTCCTATCTCCTATCTCCTCTGTCCTCTCTCCTATCTCCTCTGTTCTCTCTCTTCTGTCCTATCTCCTCTGTCCTCTCTCCTCTGTCCTCTGTCCTCTGTCCTCCAGCTGAAGGAGACCAGCAGTGTTGCAGTCCCTAGAACGTTCCTGGTTTCTGGGAAGCAGAGGTCTCTAGAGCTGCAGGCCAGGTATAGATACACAAACACACAAACACACACACACACACACACACACACACACTCCCAGAGCTGTTTTTTGACTGGTTTCCTGTTTGTGTCTCTGCAGGACAGAGGAGGAGAAGAAAGACTGGATCCAGGTAGACACTCAGTCCTGGTCTTTGACCTCCACTGGTCCAGATTCTCACCTTGTTGCAGTGATGTACAGGTGTACTCCAGGACCCTGTGACATCACTGCTGGGTGTGGTCCCAGTGAGACTCTAAACCTTCTGAGCTGATGTTTAAATTAAAATCAAAGAATAACCTGTTTCCTTTTTCCAGGTAGGCTTTTAATGTGAAAGATCTGCTTTTAATGTGAAAGATCTGGAGGAAGTGTGGACTCTCACTGACAGCAGCTGTCACAAGACCATCTGAACACCGTGTTTTTATCTGTCCCCTGTGTGTGTGCTCAGGCCATCCAGGCGACCATCCAGAGACATGAGCAGACGGTGGAGAGCTTCAGACATTTGAATTGTTCACTACGAGATGATGAGTCCACACCCCCACACTCCCCGGTAACACACACACACACACAGTTTGTTCACCTGTCCAGCTGTTGGCAGGACACCTGTCCAGCTGTTGGCAGGACTCCTCCAGCTGTTGAAAGGACTCCTCCAGCTGTGGTCGTGTCTCCACAGAGCTGCGTGGAGCTGGGGAAGCGAGCGCCGACTCCGATCAGAGAGAAGGAGGTGACCCTGTGCATGAAGTGTCAGGAGCCGTTCAACTCCATCACCAAGAGGCGGCACCACTGTAAAGCCTGTGGACACGTAGGTCCCTCATCACACATCTGTATGACATCACTCAGAACATCTGTAACTGCAGACACTGTCACTGATCATCTGTGTGTTGAACCCAGGTGGTTTGTGGGAAATGTTCGGAGTTTCGTGCTCGTCTGTCGTACGACAACAACCGCACCAACCGTGTTTGTGTCGACTGCTACGCCATGCTGGTGGGAGTGCTGCCCTCGCCCGCGACGCTGGCCAGCAGCACCCAGAGGAGGCGCTCCATCCTGGAGGTTAGTGTGACATCACTGTGATGTCACCGTGGGCTTCATGTGCATTTGTGTGTGTCACTGATGCTAAGTCTCTCTCTGTCTGTGTCTCGTTGCCATAGAAACAGGCCTCGCTGGCAGCAGAGAACAGTGTGATTTGTAGTTTTCTTCACCACATGGAGAAAGGAGGGGGGCGGGGCTGGCAGAAGGCGTGGTTCGTCATCCCTGACAATGAGCCGCTGGTGCTGTACATCTATGGAGCACCACAGGTACGCCACACACACACCTCCACCTGTAATACCCACGTGTCCTTCTAAACATACCCTGTTCAGAAGACAATGGGACAGGTACGTGAACTGTTTTCGTTTCTCCACCAGGACGTGAAGGCGCAGCGCAGCATTCCCCTGATTGGCTTTGACGTCTCTCTACCTGAGTCATGTGACCGTCTGGAGAGACGCCACGCCTTCAAGATCTCCCAGAGTCACCTGACCCTGTACTTCAGTGCCGAGGGGGAGGAGCTACAGCGGCGATGGATGGATGTCCTGTCGAGGGCTGGGAGGGGGGAGGAGTTTCAGGTCCACCGGCCAATTGTGGAGAGTCTGGAGGAGGAGGGGGAGGAGCTAGCAGCTGCAGCGGAGGGCGAGAACACGTGATTCTATTGGATGAGGAACGATGGCAATGATGAAGGCCGGGTCTTTAGATGAAGATCAACTCCTAATGGAAACCAGTACAAAACCAGTGCATACAGTCGTAGCTAAATTATACTTTAAACACACGCACACACACACACACACACACACACACACATACACACTCTGGGCTCTCTGTATATTTGCATGATTTCTCCTCGCTGTCGACACAAGATGGCGTCTCTCTCTCTCTCTCTCTCTCGGTTCACCTGTGTTTCACCTGTGAGGTGAGGTGGGCGGGGCCTCTGGTCACACAGTTTTCTTGTCGTCATTGTAAATTCTCACAGAAACTCTTCCTTTAACCTCAGACCACAACAGTGTCCTGGATCTTCTCCCTCTAAACACTACAGTACCCACAAACCCCAACTGCTGTTGCCATGGAGAAGCTTCCACTGAGAGCTGTGATATCAGAGATGTATCATAGTCAGAAAACTGACCCAAAATCCCACGTGAACTTTTTAATTTGTGAGTTCATTCTGCCCCCAGCTGCAGAAGCTGAAGCTCTCTGATTGGTCGATTCTTGTATAAGCAGATTGAATCAGCTCCTGTTTGTAGCTCAGTCATCACACGTCCACTGATGGATCACTTCATCTACTTCTTCTTCTTCTGCTGTTTGACTGTGACAGCCTCAGTTATTGCGACTGACCTCAGGTCCAGTCCTCACCCCCCCACCTGTCTCCTGACGGGGACTCGTCAGTGTCTCTGTCCTGAACATCCATACAATCTGCTCCTTCACCTGAGCCCCAGGATCAAGTTTTCTGCTACAGAGGCTGTTGGAAGATCTGCAGCCACAGAATGGGACCCGGACCCACCAGGACGTGTGTTCACCCCTGCAGCTCTCTGAGCTCTATATGTTTCATCTGTGCAGGTTCTGCAGAGTCCAGAAGAGAGGGGTGGGGGGAAGGGAGGGGAGGGTAGGGGCAGTTCCTCCTCATCCTCTCATCCAGGTTGTAAACACTGACACCAGCTTGTGCTTTAGTTTGTGGAGCTCTGATGGCGGGTGCATGTCCATCTGACTGTGCTGCAGGAGACCAGAGTCCAGGTCCTGGATGAGCCCCACCCACATTAACCAGACTGTCCCTGCACATAGGGAGACCTTCATCAACAGGATGTGGTCTGAGGTTTTACAGAATCTGATAGGATCGTTGTCTGGTGAAGGGGACTGATCTGGACCCAGTCTGAATCAGGTCCATGGTTTTGGGTTACAGAGACCATGAAGACCATGAAGACCTCTATTGTGTTGTATAGTTTGTCTCTCCATGAAAACGTAGAATGGATCAACACCCACCTGATCTCAAAATCCCATTGATTTTCCACCTGATGTGATGGATTGGACGATTAGATAAGAGGTTAGAAGGTGTTTTCTGCAGGAAACTGTTGAAACAACAGGGTCAGTGTTTTAGAAGAAGAAGAAGAAGAAGACTGATCTGTCCTCTTTAAATGCACTAAGACATTTTCATTCAAATTCCCCTGAAGAAAAAAAATGTTTTCCTCTTGCGCTTTTAAAGCTTCCTGTCCTCAGACCTCCACACCTGCCAATCACATCACCTGTCTACAGATTAACTACATTTCCCAGCATCCTCTGCTCTATGGCATGGGCTCTCTGCAGGTGAAGCAGGATGCTGCAGGTCCTCACTATCCTGGAGAAACCTCAGGATTAAACTGAGCTTATCTGAAGCTACAGAGAGAATAACCTGAGACATGAGGCTTCTGCAGGACACTGATGATGTCAGACCCAGGAGGAGGAGGTGGAGGAGGAGGAGGAGGAGGTGGAGGAGGTGGAGGAGGGTTTCTGGAGTTGGATGTTTTTAAAGACAGTTTGAGGTAGATGGAGACATTAGAGTCTCTGAGAGGAACCAGACCGGACTGTAAACCTTCAGACTGAACCCAGGTCTGGTGGACTCGCTGGTTTCTGTGTCCTGGATGTTGGAAATGAATCCAGCGATTAGACGGAGCCGATCTGAATCCAGAAGAAAAGACTGTTGTTGTTTTTATCATCTTCACTTCCAGTGGTTCAGTATTTCTGTCAGAGTTTGGACAAAGTGTTTTGATAGTAAAAATCAAATATTAATATTGTTCTTGATGAAACTGAAGAAAACAGACTGTTGATATCTCTGTGTTTATGAGTCTGGGCTGTGTTTAATGTTTGCTTGATGCAAGAAGAAAACAAAGAGTAAACATTTTGTAAATATAATTTATCCTCCCACCCCCCCACCCACCTCAGTCATGTGACTACGCAAAGGTTAAAAGTTAATGCTCTGCAGACCTCCACACAGCCAGAGCCCAGCAGATGGTTGGGGGTCCAGCGGCGGCCATGTTGATTCCACAGGGTGAAGATTAAAGGAACAATGTGACATTTTAATAAATCCCCTGCTTCTGTCTCCAGAGTCCTTCAGACCACTTTCATCTCTGTCAATCCAGTACAGGGATTGGTCCAGAACATAGTTAGCCTAGCTTAGCATAAAGACTGGCAGCAGGGAAAACAAAAATAACACAGAAAGTTTTTTAACTTAATTAATTTAACTTTAATGCTAAATGATTAGGTGCAAATTTGGTGGTGGATAAAACATACGCTGCTGAGTGGAGCCATTGATTCATCTTGAACTAGCTAGCTAGTAGCTAAACGCTACTTTGCTAACAACTCTAGCTAACAATGTGTGGTTAGCTGGTAAACTGTAACCGTGGGGTAACTGAATGACCTGATGCTCACTGACGTTAGTAGAGCTAGGCTAACAGCATTTGTGCTAAGCTAGGCTAAACAACTATGAGATGAAACTGACATCTGAAACATATGAAACTGGATTTCTCAAAATGTTGAGCTTTAACTTCTACCTCCATCACTATCCGGTGCTCAGTCTGTGCGTGGCTCTGGTTGTCACAGCGTGTTTTTGGCGTGTTTTTGGCGTGTAAAGCAGACTCCAGTGGTGTGCCGTCCTCTCCTCCCTCAGTGGAAGGAAATGGCCAGTAACTCAGTTCCCACCATCACCAGTTGTTTTAATTTATCTGAGTGGTTTGTGTTGATGCTTTTTTGCTTCTTTTCCAGAGCTTTACCTTTTTCTGTTGCCAGAGACCTAGGGGATCAGTTCTGACCGGTTCTGACCGGTTCTGACTGGTGTGTGTATGAAACAGGTGAACAAAACCTGTTCAGTATTCAGAGCTTTGGTGAAGTTGACTAAAAGATCAGATCTGTATCATGTATTTCTTGTTATTTGGTCTGGTTCCACGTCAGTCCACAGCCAGTTACAGACCAGTTTCAGTCCGTTATGCTGGTTTGAGTTGGTTATAATTAGACATGAGTCTGACTAGGTTTTTATTATAATGAGTTTTTTGACAAAACACACACTTTCACACACACACACACACACACACACACACACACACACACACACACACACACACACTTTCACACACACACACACTCACACACTTTCACACACACATACACACACACACACCTACTTATAACCAGTTAGAGCCACTTATTACCCACTATAACACATTTTTATTGGTTCAAACAGAAATGTTTACAGCCAGTTTTGACCAGTTAGAGCTGGTACCAGTCAGAATGAAACTACCTGCAGCTGTAGTTACCAGCTGGTTAAAACCAGTGTAAACTGGTTGTGTCTCCCTGGACTGCTGATCTGCGACTCTTCTGGTTTACAGCTGATTCAGTTTTTGCCTTAAAGTCTCTGAGTTTATTGAACTTGTGCCAAATCACATGAGTCGATGTCTGCCGGTGTTCGACCGCTCACTCTGTGCTTTTGTATTTATTTATCATTTTAATATTAATATTGGTTTTGTTTTTTACTTCCTGTCTCTTCTGTTCCTGATGTGGGCGTGTCCCTCTCACATCCCCGACCTGTTCAGACCCTGTCACTCTGATCTCCTGTCAGATGGTCAGTGTCACAGACTGTCAATGGCTGCTGTTACTGAACGGAGAGGTCAGGGGCCCCTGGGGCCAGAGCCTTTGTTTGAGGTCATCATCACAAAGATCAGTTAAAAGACACAAAAAATATAAAGAGACAAAATTTTAATAGACATAAAGATACACGAAATAACTACAAACAATGAGCCCACCTTCAATATAAGGAGTTACACAGGAGGGGTGGGGGCCTGTTACCAGTCTGTGCCCAGGGGCCCATTTTCTCATACTGTGTCCATGTTGTCACCATGGAGACCATCAGGATTCCCCCTGAAACACACCTGAAACAGACCACACAATGTTTATGTGGACATGGATACACATGTTTCTAACGTGGCTGTTAAAGAACCAATCAGAGGAGGACTGGGCAGTGATGTCATGTAGCTGAATGACATCATTTTAATCTCTGACTTCTTGTAACTGCACAGACTGCAGTTACTGTAGGTTTCTGAGCAGCATGTTACCATGGTGACCTCCTGGTTCTGCAAGCCTCATTCCCTAGTGCCAGTTACCATGTTGCCATAGCGACCACTAGACCACTAGTTACCATGACAACAGCACCCACCACCATCTCTGTCTCTCTGTGTAACAGCAGCATGGTTGTGTATTCTGCTTCTTCTTGTTGTAGTTCTGGTATCTTCTTCTTATTAATTATTGATTATTGATTATTGATTGCAGGTTATTGGTTAGTGGCCGGCCACTGCTTCCATCCTGTCCATGTCTATTTCCCATCATGCCCTTCTGTAAGAAAATAAAATAAAAAATGTTTAAGAGGTTATAAATGAAATAAAATCATAAAAACTGATCACGTGACTGTCTCCAAGTATTTCTACTGTACTACTACTACTACAAGTACTACTACAACAAATACTACTACTACTACTACTGCTGCTAAATACTAGTACTACTGCTAAATACTAATAATGCAAATACCACTACTATTGCTAAATACTACTGCTACTAATACTGCTAAATACTACTACTATAAATACTAGTACTACCACTGCTAAATACTACTACTAATATTACTACACTACTACTACTAATGTCTGTACTGCTGCTGCAGCTGCTGCTATTATTTAATTGAATAAACTTTATTGCAGTTCTTGGAAACGTTAACAGATGACGCAGCAGCACCATCTAGTGACGTCAGCAGGAACAAGCCGATACCTGGGTGACGAGGTGAGCTGAATGAAGTGAGAGGTCACACAGCTGCTCCCACCTGAGCGAACAGGTAATGACCCAGCAAACATCACTGACCGGAAACTAGGAAGTCTCATCAGGACATTTTGATGACGTCAGTATTCTGAACCCCCTGTGTTTTTACAGGTGTTCTGCAGCTTCACGTCATATTATTGTGATTATTGTCTCATTTGTCTTCATTTGATTTCTGATCATTTTGTGTGTCGGGGAATCTGTGACGTCAACCCGCTGATGAAACTGTAAAAATTCCCCCCTCCGCCTCTGATTGGTCAGCTTTACTGTCACTCTTAGCTCGGCCGATCAGCTTGACACCGCCCCCCGCCCCCCCCGCCACTTCCCGTAACAGCAGAGACAAACAAACAGATGTCTCACTCTGCTGTACTCTCTGAGCAGCAGCTCATTGGCTGTCAAGGACATAGCTTCGTTCCTATTGGGTGGCAGTGACCAGAGCAGTCGCTGATTGGTCAGGAAGAGCTCAGTCAGCCGGTGAGTACCGCCTCTTGTAGGTGACTCACACATAGAACCAGACAAGGTAGAAAACATAGACACGCCTCAAAACGGAAGGACGGATGATTAATAATGTTTTCTTTTATTGAACAATAATCAATTATTACACAAGTCATATGATAATAATAAAACAAACTGATGTATTTGATTATTGTTTCAGTTTCAACAAAGTTAGATTACAGAAAATCACATTCTGTATTTTATTGTTGTTGTTGTTGTTGTTGTTGTTGTTGTTGTTGCTGCTGTTGTCGTCACCATGAGTCAGTCTGAAGTGTCTCTGGTGTTAAACCTGACGCAGTTTGTTTGTCTGTTTCTTGTTGTTTTGTGGAAACTAACCTTTAGTTGCTGTGACGTGTGTGTGTGGGTGAAGTGTGTCTGATCTGTGTGTTGTAGTTCTGTGCTCTGTCTGTCTGTCTGTCTGTCTGCCTGTCTGTCTGTCTGTCTGAGGCTCGGTGTCCAGGGCGCTTGGGGTCCTCGGCAGCGGACTTGAACCTGAGACCTGTCCTCGGTTTGTCCCTGGAGGACTGGTCTTTCTGCGGGTCCGGGTCTCGGGTCCGGGGCTGAACATGTTTCCGTCTTTCTGCGGGGATTTCACAACACTTTG
Organism: Trachinotus anak; assembly: GCF_046630095.1. NCBI lineage: Eukaryota > Metazoa > Chordata > Actinopteri > Carangiformes > Carangidae > Trachinotus > Trachinotus anak. Next base: position 19,242 of record NW_027273873.1, read on the forward strand.
ATCCGGTCTCTGTTCGTTAAATCGTCTCTGTCTCTGGAGAAATGTCAGCTGTCAGCCCGGACCAGATCCAGACCGGAGAGCAGAGCCGAGCCGGAGCCGAGCCGGAGCAGCAGGAGGCCGGGATCCTACAGCCGCAGACCGTGTTTGTCATTCTGGACTCGGCTGAAACACTCGATCTGGTCCGGTGAGTCCGGAAGTTCTGGGAGTTACCGTTATTTCTGCTGCGGGGGGGCGCCTTACACCAAACTTCGTTCAAAAATCTGTGGTTTGACGCTGCTGTGCTCATCAGTACAGACTTATCTTATTGACCGGGATGGTTTTGATGTTTAGCTTCTTTTGGTGAAATCGGTAAAAAAAATTCAACACCAACCATGTTTCAATTATTTGTCATTTATTGCGGTTGCAGCTGAGATAAGTAAAAAAGGAACTAACGTTTGAATAACTGTTTTTATGTGCCTTGATCGATGACGAATAGATGTGTGGTTCAAAAGGATTAAGGTTAATACTTCACCTCGTTTTTAAGACAACTGAATTAGCGGAAAAGCACGTTAATCTTAAACTGCCGAAAATTTGAATAGAGTTTGGCGTAATGGGCTTTCCATGACCACGGTCTGCCAGTTAAACTGAGCAGAACTAATATAACTGTTGATGATGAAGATAACAGAGTTACAGGCAGCAATGTTTAATCTGACACATGACGTCCAACCTTCATGAATTTACCTGAAGCTGGTAACATGAGCAGACACAAAGTGTCTCAGGCAGTAAATTCAGTGGATATTCAACTTAACAATCAACTCAACTGAATAATTTCATGAACATATTGTATAAGATCAGAGCTGAATTGGAAGGTTAAACTCTAAACACTGAAAAATGTACTTCAGATAGAAAGAAGTAAACCTTAAATAGCCAAAGTTATGAATGGAGTTTGGTTTGATGCCCTTTCCACCTATCAGGCTTGAAATAATAAGCAAGTTAAAAGTTGTTGTAATGTTAATGTGCTGAGTGTGTGTTGTGATCTTTATGATGATGATGATGGTCAGTTGTGTCACTGGGTGAAATGCATACCATGAGACTTGTATCAGAAGGGTTGTTGTTGTTACTGTCTGACCTTTGACCTCTGATCCTCTTTGCCTCCTGGTGCAATGAGTCATCCAAGATTATCTCACACACACACACACACACACACACACACACACACACACACAGATACAATGATGTGGGTGGTGAGACAGAAAGCAAAAGTAAAAACAGGCACGAGGAGACTCGTTGCTGCTCGTTGGTCTGTTTGTGTTTAAACTGTCTGACTAAGGAGACTTGAGGAGGAGGAGGAGGAGGAGGAGGAGGAGCAAAGTGGAGGTGACGAAGAGTATTTCAGTCTCAGCTTCTTCTCATGAAGAAGCTGAAGTGAAGAAAATGAAGTGAAGGTGAAGAGAATGATGCCGTAAGGTGTCGGTGTTAAGTGTGAAGTTCAGGTGACGAGGATGATGAAGGTGATGAAGAACAGTGTTTGTTCAAACTCTTTTCAGATTTTCAACCAGAAACACAACAACATGTTTTACAGTGAGAGCTGTGTTCAGCTGCATCCATAGAAACCACCACACCTCTGACCTCCAATCTGACAGGAGCTTCTGATTGGCTACGCTTCATGTCTTGTCCTGTGTGCTGTTATATAGAAAACGACTGATGAGTTTAGTAGAAATATTCCTTCATCAACCTGCAGCAACGTCCTGAGAGACAGAATCCAGGGCGAGAGGGGGCTGCAGCTTCCTGCTGCTGGTCACAGAAATAATGAGAGGAGTGAAGCCTCATGTTGATCAGTCCCCATCTCCTCTGGTCTGTGGAGGCTGAACAGTCTCAATACCTGCACTGCTGACCGGTCAGGTGTCCCCACCGACTCACAGCTGACTGCCTGTACAGAAACATCTGGGGACAGATGTGACACTGTCCTGGAGTCCGTGGTGAATATGAGTTGTTAGGATCAGTACAGCTGTTCAAACTGAGCTGAGGAGGAGGAGGAGAAGGAGGAGTGTCTGCAGCTCCATATGGACACGGGGTTAGAGGGAAATGACTCAGCAGAACCCCCCCCCCACCACCACCACCACCACCACACACACACACACACACACACACACACACACACACACACACACACACACATACGCACACACACACACACAGGGCTTGTGTATTTGTGGCTACAGTTTGGTCAAAGCAGCACCTGGTGGTCGTCACGGGAACTGCAGCTCTTCAACAGAGTTACAAACATCAGCACTTCTGTTTCACACAGCTGGCCAACACATGTCCATTAGTCTCTGCACAGTCCCTGTACAGATGGATCTGGCCTCTGGTCCCTGTACAGATGGATCTGGCCTCTGGTCTTTGGTCTGGATGGATTCAGGGCCTATGTTGGTCTTTGTCCCTTATGCAGTTGTGATTTATCTCCAGGCTGAACTTATGTTACCATGGTTACATCTACAGTTTTATTCTCATTGTCTCACTCAACCTGTCTCACTCTGCTGCTCCTATGACACTGAGTCTCTGAGTCTTGTCTCTCTGAGGCATCTGATTGGCTCTCTCTCTCTCTCTCTGTCAGGGTGGAGTCTGGGATCGTCGCTGACATCGAGGTCGACAGTTTGCTCCCCTCAGGCTGCGACACCTTCTACCAGATCAAGAGTCAGCCAATCAGCATCAGGTAACACACAAACACACCTCTGACCTCTGACCTCTGTCACCAGGATCAGCTGTACCTACCTGTAAAGTGATGATTCACTGACTCACCTGCACAGAAAAGACGGTGAATAAGATCAGTGAACAGGTGATCAGAGTGATGAGGTCACACACTGTGAAAACAACATCCAGACAGGTGACATGTTCAGTTGATGTGATGTGATGATGTCACTTCAGATGATGTCATCATCTCTCTTTCTCTCCTCAGTACATCAGCAGCAGCTCCCTCCTCTTCCTCCTCCTCATCCTCACTGCCGTCAGTCATGTCATCCAGGTAACACAACAACATCCACACACTGGCTCTACCTTTTCATCCTGCAGAGGGCGCTGTGTTCCTACAGGTGTGTGACAGTGATGATGACTTGAACCTTCCCTCCTCTCCTCTCCTCTCCTCCTCTCCTCCTCCTCCTCCTCTCCTCTCCTCTCCTCTCCTCCTCCTCTCCTTTCCTCTCCTCTCCTCCTCTCCTCCTCCTCCTCCTCTCCTCTCCTCTCCTCTCCTCTCCTCCTCCTCTCCTTTCCTCTCCTCTCCTCCTCTCCTCCTCCTCCTCCTCTCCTCTCCTCTCCTCTCCTCCTCCTCCCCTCTCCTCTCCTCTCCTCTCCTCCTCCTCCTCCTCTCCTCTCCTCTCCTCTCCTCTCCTCCTCCTCCCCTCTCCTCTCCTCTCCTCTCCTCCTCTCCTCCTCTCCTGCAGGGTTTTGATGCGTCAGGATCTGATGCGTCAGCAAGCTCGGGAGGAAGAGCAGAAGGAGGCGCAGCAGCAGCTCCTCCGCTCAAATGACTCCTCCTCCCCCATATCTGTGTCTATGTCCTCCTCCTGCAGACCTCCTGCTCAGGTCCCTGTGGAGGTGCTCAAGGTAGGAGGAGAGGGGTGGGGAGCAGGAAGGGGTGTGTTTTTCTAAAAGGTTTTCCTGTGTCTTCAAAAAAACTGTGTGTGTGTGTGTGTTTTGTCTTCAGTGTCTCAGTCATTGTGAGAGACAGAATACAAACACTGGATCCAAATTTCCCATAATGCACACGCCCTGAATAACATACCTGTCTCTGTGTGTCCCTCAGGTGCAGACTCACCTGGAGAACCCCACCAGGTATCACATCCAGCAGGCTCAGAGGCAGCAGGTGCGTCAGTACCTCTCCACTGCCAAGACAGCCAATCAGGAGCCAGCTGGACCATCACCAAGCCTCTCCCCCGTGCTGTGCTCCGCCCCCAGGCTACAGCCAGCAGATGGCAAACAGGAAGTAATACAAATATATAATTACACACATACACACACACACAGTGGTGACTCAAACATCAAATATCTAAGCCAATCAGCTGTTAGAGCAGAGGAGACAGGCATTTCCCATCATGCACAGGGGTCTTGGAGTTGTACCTTGATTTTGTAAGGTTATCACTGTTTACGTTTCTAGTAACCATAGCAACAAGACTGATGCTGATGACCCTGTCACATTTAAGTAATTCAGTGAACTCAGCAGTGTACTTCCTGTTTGAATCATAGTCTGCTGAGTCAGCTATTACAGAGGATCTGAGTTAGACAGACACACACACACACACACACACACACACTCACACAGTTTGCTGACTCAGACAATTTTTACTCAGTCCTTCAGGCTGATTCTGGACTCACACAGGAAACACTGAACCTCACACTCAGGATCAGGTCTGACGCCTCAGCTCCACCAGGAGAATGAAATAGTTTCACTGACTCTGTGTGTGTGTCTGTGTGTGTGTCTGTGTGTGTGTGTGTGTGTGTGTGTGTGTGTGTGTGTGTGTGTGTGTGTGTGTGTGTGTGTGTGTGTGTGTGGTGACTGAGTTAAAGTCAATCAAACATCCACAAAGAAAAAACCCTCAACACAACAAAAACATGAAACCATTTAAGGCTTCGCTGGTAGTTGAGTCTCTTTGGTTTTGGGGCCTTTCTCCTCTATTGAGGGGTCAGGGGCCTTTTACATGTGTGTGTCCAGGGGCCCGTTGTCTGATAATCCATCCATGTGTGTCAGTTGTGGTTCAGATGTCTAATGGTTAACCCCCCCCACCACCACCACCACCACCACCATGTGTCCACCACATTTCACTCAGCTGTCTGACCTGACCTCATCTCTGATTGGTTCATTCAGATGGAAGAGACCGTCATTGATGAGATCATCAGTCTGGAATCGAGCCTGAATGACGAATTTCTGACATTGATCGACTCTGGACTGCAGCTCGCAAACACGGTAACACACACACACTGGAAACACACTGGAAACACACAATAAACACTGGAAACACACAATAAACACTGGAAACACACAGACCAGCAGGGAACCACTGGTTCAAAGTGGTTAGGGTTAGATCTGGTTTAGATCTGGATTAAAGATAGATTAAAGGTGTTTTAGATCTGGATTAAAGCTGGTTTAGATCTGTATTAAAGATGGTGTAGATCTGGATTAAAGGTGGTTTAGATCTGGAAAAATTTTATTTAGATCTGCATTAAAGATGGTTCTAGCAAAATATTAGTTCAGTTTTCCAGACTTCCTCGTTTCTGCTGCAGCAGCCGTGGGTGGAGCGTGTGTGTGCGTGTATGTGCACGCACACGTGTGTGTGTGTGTGTGTGTGTGTCAGTGAGATAATGAAGCTTACTGGGAGGGTTTTCTGTTTCTTTCTTAAAGAGACGTTTCCCCATTTTTCAACAGTCGTCCAAACAGAAAGAGGAAGAGAAGCTACTTGGCCTGACAGTGTGTTTGTGTGTGTGTGTGTGTGTGTGTGTTGATGTGTATCTGTGTTCGTGTGTGTGTGAAATCAGAAAAGATGAGGATTTTAGTTTTACTGCCAGACCATGAGAAGAGGAGGATTAAATCAGAGGTAAAATGTTTGTCTTGTTGTTTCAGGTCAGTCTAAATGTTTGAGCTGTGACCTTTGACCTCTGACTAGCTCCGGATTGCAGACTGGTCACTGGCCCAGGAGAGAAACTTTTGCTGCTCTGATGTTAAACTATGTTAGAGGACAGGAAAGTAACTCTGAGTTTAGTGAAAGTGTGAAAAGTGAAAGTCAGTGTTTCTCTGTGTGTGGCTGGGTGAATGTATCGATGCATCAACATATGAACAGTGTTGAGTAGTAGAGTCACGGTAACCAGTGACTGCAGCTGTCAGATAACTTAGGACTGATCACACAGCCTCTGTCTATAAACCAGTCGTCTGGTTTCCAGTCATTTCTGTGTGAGATGAACTCAGACGGCTGCTCCTCACAGACGACAGGCTGCTGTTTGATTTTCATAAGGAAATGAAAAATCACTGGTGTAGACATGTCGGAGCACAGAGACAGAGAGCAGCGACACACAGCTGGAGAGAGATGTGTTTTTAGACCAAACTCACTCTGACAGACCCAAAGAAAACATTAATTCTTACAGTGCTGTAAACCTGAGATGAAAGCTCCACCATGACTGAATGTAGCTACTGTGTTTATGTGATAACACACATGAAACTGAACTGGTTTTATCTGTGATGTCTCTGTAACAGTCAGTGTGTGTGTGTGTGTGTGTGTGTGTGTGTGTGTGTGTGTGTGTGTGTGTGTTGAGTCAGTTATCTGTGTGTGATGGACAGGAGGAGCTGGTTTCCTGTTCGATCAGCAGATTCCACACAAGAACATGAACTGACAGAGCTGCTTCAGTCCAGCTCAGTCCAGCTCAGTCCAGCCAGGACAGATACATAAAACCATGACATATTTTCCTGATCTACCAGAGTTACTGTGCAGACACACACAACATAAGACACACTGATGTTTAGTTGAATGTAGGTTGTGATGTAGAGTACCTAACGACAGCTGATGTTGGTATTTTGTTGTTTTAAGTTGAAGGTATAAGATGCAGGATTCTCCTGAAAACAAGACCGCGATCTGGTCCTGGTCTCTCTTTTATTTTCCTCTAATTTTACTTGATGTTTGTGGGTGTAGATAGTTGGGCAGTGTGTAGCCTCCAGCCAATAACTTCACAGCCAATCAGGAGCCAGTTTCACATGAGATCATTCTACCATCATATTAGCTTCACATTTTACAGTAATTAAAGAAACAACTGAAGCCAGTGGAAGAGCATGAGGAGGGACCATGGTCCAGCATCAGTCTGGGTCCTGTTCACCTGGTCCTCTCAGCTGTTTGTACATATTTAATTTTAAAAACATCAACTGTTTTGTTTTGTTTTGTTTTGTTTAGCCAGTGGAAGGTTGGAGGATGCGTAGTGAGGATACAAATTGATACAATAATGTGCAGAGAGAATCAATAGCTCTGATTGGTTTATTGATTACTGCTACTAAATAATAAATACGTATTAAAACCAGTGAGTGAGGGAGATCATCCTGCAGCCAATCACAACACAGTGTGTCTGACACACTCTGATTGGTCAGTTTCTACATCAGTGGCTGATTCTGTTTTCTCATTGGTCTGTTCCAGCTGCCAGTGTCGGGGACCATGCTGGACGTGTATGGTGGAGGGACGGCCACACCCACCATCACCGTTAGCAACAGCTGCCCGGCCGAGCTGCACACGGTCAAGAAGGAGTTGAGCGGTGGGTCCCTTACAACACAGAGCTCACATACATGTCTGTGCTTGTGAGGACCTGTCATTAACAGTATTAGCCCCTCCCACCTCAGGTTCTGTGTGAGTTAACACAACTACAGGACCAAGAACAACACACAGTGTCTACACAGCCTTAACACACAGGACAGTCTGCAGAACTGACTGCTCATTGGTTCAGACCAGTTCTGATGTCAGAGCTCTGAGAGTGAAGCCCCTCCTCCTGAGTTTCCCTGTTTTCTGCTGTAAATCTGTTCTTCTCCAGTTTGATGAGTCAACATCACAATTTCCTCTCTCTCACACACACACACACACACAGTTGTATTTTCCCACTTCCTGTTAAGTCAAGTTCTGTTAACTGTTTAAAGCCTGCATAATACTGTTAAAAATTTCTCAAAAAAATTAGTAAGTGTCCCTTAAGTTTTGACAAATTAAATAATGACCCTCAGTTATTGCTGTTGACCTTCTGATGAAAGAAAACTTCCTCCAGATGTGTTTTAACTCTGTAAAAATCTTCTGCTCTGATTCAAATTTAGTTGAACATGTTTTCATAAAAACTGGTCTGAAGCTCATCTACTCTGACTTCCTGACTGAGAAACCTGGATCAGGCCTTGGCCCCGCCCACCACCTGCTGGCTCCAGGTGTCCAGGTGACAGAGCAGAGAGGATGAAGATGGTTAGAGGAGGAAACATCAGAGAGACACAGCCTCATGTTGGAGCCTCAGTCAGACCCAGACTCAGATGAGGAGTCTGTTGAGACCAGAATCAGAGACTAGCAGACGGATCAGAACCGTTAGCGTAGTTAGCATCTTTTAATTGTTTATGTTGTTTGTTAGCTTGTAACTGGCAGTGGCTGACACAGTGTTAGTGGTTGTGCTAATGCTAACTCTGGCTCCCTGTACTGACAAAGTTTCAGGTGTATTTAGCCCCGCCCCCTGTCCCCACAAATTGACAGGATTGGTTCCTCAGGTTCTATGACATATGAATCCCTGACTGTCTGAATCTGTTTTTATGAGACGGTCATTGGTTCAAGGTGGAAACACTCAGTCATGGTGTCTACTGATTATTTCATTCACTTAATATTACAAATGTCCTCATATTTCAGAGTGTCCCCATAAACCTGTGATGAGTCAGAGACAGTGATGAACTGGGTTCCTTTTTCTACAACTGTAAAATGTTTATCAAATGTTAAACATTATATTATTGTTGTAGATGTGGAGACCAAAGCTCTGATCAAAGAGAGACAGAAGAAGGACAACCACAACCTCAGTGAGTACTGCAGTGTAACTTCACTAATAACTGCAGTATTACTTCACTAATGTATGAATACACCCTGTCATTATAATGGGTATTTTTCCTTTATTCTGACCTTTTATAGACCAAATGATGTACTGATAAAGTGTTGTTGTCATGGTGAATATTTTGACTATTTGATCATATATCCTGGTGTTTGTGGTGACTGACAAATCAGCAGCTGAGTCTGATTCTTGCTTCTGTTTTTAATCTTTCTGCTCCTGATGATCTTCACCCTGTTGTTTTTATGTTTCAGTCGAGAGGAGGAGGAGGTTCAACATCAACGACCGGATCAAAGAACTCGGAGCGCTCATCCCCAAATCCACCGACCTGTCAGTAACCTCTCATCCTCTCACTCTTCTGTAGTTCTACTACCATAGATATACAAACATAGATACAACCTTTTCACCGATGTGACATGTGTGTTCGATCTGTAAAAAACAGGTCGACTGTTAACTCGATAAATTCTGAAGTGATTTGAATTATTTATTTTTTTTATTATTAATGTGAGGAATTGAACATGACATTGATCTAATTATCTCTGTTATAGTTATATACTGTGATATTATATCTTTAAATACATCACATTCATCGTGTTGATATGACTGCACCGTCTGTAATAATGACTGAATGATGTCAGATACAGTCCAGCTTGTTTTCCTGCTGCATCTCGTTATGTTCGTTAGTGCTGTGTGTTAACGAGGCGTGGCCTGTGATTGGTTGATCAGGGAGATGAGGTGGAACAAGGGGACCATCCTGAAGGCTTCTGTAGATTACATCCGCAAACTGCAGAAAGAACAACAGAGAGCCAGAGAGATGGAGGAGAGACAGAGGAGGCTGGAGAACACCAACCGCTCCCTGCTGCTCCGTATTCAGGTGTGTGTGGGGAGGAGGGGGGGGGGGGGTAAATGTCCCGTATGGACAGGGGGAAGGATCACAGTGTTCAGATGTCTCCTCAGGGGGGTCAGATGTCTCGTCTGTGTTTCTCTGATGTGAGGTCCCAGAAACCACCACACGCTGACGCGTCTGTTTCCTGTTGTAGGAGCTGGAGCTTCAGGCTCGTCTCCACGGACTGTCCTCCTCCTCGCCTCCCCCCACCTCCTCCTCCTCCTCTCTGGAACCCCAGGCCATGCTCTCCCCCACACTGCCTCACCCATTCTCCACCTCTTCCTCCCCTGCTTCCTCCCTTGTGACTCCCTCCCTGGGTCTGGACGCCCTGAACTTTGCTGACCTGGACGAGCCTCAGAGAGCCTCCACCGTGTTCTCCCCAGACCTGATGTCTGATGTGGGGCTGACGGAGCTCGACGGCCTGGGGGACATCCTGATGGAGGAGGTGGGAGGAGGGAACGGAGGGGTGATGCCTGACCCCCTGCTGTCCTGTGGAGCCTCAAAGACCAGCAGCAGGAGGAGCAGTTTCAGCATGGATGAGGACCTCTGATGACATCATCACACATGCAGGGATCTGATTGGCCGGAGCTGGAGGTGGGACACTGACCAGCTGGGAGATTTTTTTATTGTTTAATAGAAATATTTTTAATCAGTGACATCTTCAAAACAAACAATGCACAAAAGTGATGTCACAGGGAGCAAATATGTAAACATGGTAACCACTGTGAGTTCTCCAGCGTCCCCATGGAAACTGCCGAGTCATCACCTGTAACCTACAGCAAACGCTCTGCCTTTAGTGTAAACATGTGTTCCCATGGTAAATGTTCTGTCTGTATGTGTAACTGTGGTAACCACTGTATATTCCATTGTTGCCATAGTAACCACAATGCGTCTTTTAGTTTACCCTTGGTAGGCAATATGTCCTCCAGTGTCACCGTGGTGACTGCTGTGTCTTCCATTGTACCTGAGGTAACCAGAGGTTTTTTCTCCAGTGTAACCGCGGTAACAGCTGTGTCGTCCCATCCTTCTCAACATCAGAAACAACATGCCAGAAGCTGATTGGCTGTTACCAAACAAACTCACAGCTGATTGGTTGTCAGAGCAGCTAACTCTCTTCTGATTGGCTGGTTGACCTGTAAGCTATGTCCTGATTGGTCCTGTCAGCAGCTGGTCCACATGGTGTGGCAGACCACTGACGGTGGGGAAGAAAACAACTGAGGAACAAAATCAAAACCAGTGGAAGTGAAAAGAAGCAGAAAATATACGACAGTAATTTAAAGAACCACAGTTAAAAATCTGCTCATTTAAAATGTGACGCACTGAAATAAACTTACAAAATAAAGTCAAAATTTTGAATAAATATTTGTAAAACTTTAAATTTAAGTTTGATGTATTAAACTGCGGTGATGGACTCATCAATCTGATTCATCATCTCATCACTAAATTAAAGTTAGCTAAGTCACCTAAAGGCTTCCACTCACCTGTGCTCATGTTTAGTTAATCAGTCTGTTTCAGCCCTCACCTGGCCACGCCTCTATCTGTGATGTCACAGCAGGTGTTTCACCTGTAGAAATGAAAACTGTAGAATCACTGTGCTGGAATCAAAGGGAGGAGGAGCATCAGAGGAGCACACCCGGTCAGGTTCATTCTGTTTTTACCTTTTACACTGACCCATGTGTTTCTGTTAGAGACGAACTTCAGAGGAAACAGAAGGGAAACTGTAACTGAGTCATCATCATCATCATCATCATCATCATCATCATCATCATCTGTTCTGGCCTCAGTTAAAGGACAATAACACTGATTTTATTGTGTCCTTCGTTCTCCCTCAGATTAATCCCAGTCTCAGATTCAGTTTTTAAAATCTGAACAAGTGAGAACAACAACAAACAGCTTCAGTGTTTGAGTGTGTGTTGTCTCTAGTGTTACCATGTCTGACCAATCAGAGCCCAGAACCGGCCCAGTCACTGTAAATGGAGCCCAATTCCTTCTTCTCATTTGAGAGGACTTTTTGTCCATGTCTGTGTGTGTGTGTGTGTGTGTCTGTGTGTGTGTGTGTGTGTGTGTGTGTGTGTGTGTGTGTGTGTGTGTGTACTTGTACTTGCTACATAGTAAGGACCAAAAAAGTATTTTACTAACAGAGTGAGGACATTTTGGGAAAGTGAGGACATTTTGGCCGGTCCTCCCTTTTTGAGACACCTTCAAATCACATGTTGAGGGTTAAGACTTGGTTTTAGAGTTATTGTTAGAATTAGGTTTAGGTTAAGGTTAGGGTCAGGGTTAGGGAATGCATTATGTCAATGAGTGTCCTCACAAAGATAGAAGTACAAGTGTATGTGTGTGTGTGTGTGTGTCTGTGTGTGTCTGTGTGTGTGTTTAAATATCAGTGTATTTACATGATGTTTTATCCACGGAGCCTTTTGGATGGTCTAACTTTAAACATTAAGTCTTCACTTGTATTTGTTCATCTTCTATAAAAATAAAGTATGTCAAATTCACTGTGATCAGCTGTGATCAGCTGTGATCAGCTGTGATCATGTGATCAGCTCCTATCTGCAGTGTATCATGATGTCACTGTTTCACTGTGATGTTGAAGGAAACTTAAAAACTGGAGGATTCTTTATGAAGTTCTGAAACCTCTGTTTCTCTGGTTTGAAGTGGATTTCTGGAGCTTTATTCTGGAGGGACAGAGATAAGATATCATGTCATCAAGTGATGTCACACTGAATAACGTTGTTCAGGTCTGGGGGTCAGGTCTGACTCTGATCAGGAGCTGTGTATCCCTGTTACTGGTGCTGCAGCTACAGGTGCAACTACAAGAACTAACTTCCTGTTGTCATTAGATCACCTGTACACACCTGTCCCCCTCACCTCACCTCCTCCCCCCCAGCCTCTGGCTGAGACCTGGATCCACCACAGGATCCTGTTTGAATGCAGTTTTTGTTCTGTCCCTACACTGTGGTCAGAACAGGAAGCCATAAATATTTCTGTTTCATGAGATGATGTCAGTGATGTGACTTTGGTTACCGTAGCAACAGCAGCTGTCAGTCATCAGGATCAGATAGAAAGGGATTCATGTATATGTTTTATTAATGTTTGTGTTTCTTCATGTCGTTTTTATAGATTCAAACTTTTATAGAGAAATAAAATCACTTCAGAAAATCAGCTGATGTCTGTTTTCTTTTTGTTTCTATAGTAACAACCAGACATTTTATTCACACACCAACATACTGTTTTATAGGCTGTGATGACGCCCAGGTACAGGTGAGTCCCAGTTGAGGTCATCAGTAATGTCACTGTGTTCAGGGTGATGTCAGACTCTAATCTCAGATGTTCTTAGAGGAAGTGGTCTCCAGGTGTCTTAGATGACTCTGAGCCAGTTCCAGTTTCAGTCTCCACAGACTGTTCTCAGGGTCTCAGGTTCTCTGATGGACGGGGTGCAGACTGGTTCTGTGTTGGTGCCGTTGGATCTTAGTCCTGCCTCTGACTCTGTGGTCCACCGTGGGTGGGTATGAGGCTCAGACAGTGGGTGGGTCTGTGGTTTAGGAGCTCTGTCCTTTGATGCCTTTACACTTCAGTCTTTAGATCTGTGGACTCTGTGGACCCCTTCACCAAGCAGCTCCAGACCCACCTGTTTACACCTGTGCAGTGTTACACTGCTTATGTTTAGTGTGTCTTTGTCTGCATGTGTTTGGTTTGTGCTTTACTTTGTGAGTCTGTTACTGTGATACAATCTGTCCCGTCATGTGTGGTTGAGCTCAGTTCCTCAGTCTGAGCAGCAGGTGGCAGCACTGGGTGAAGTTCAGTTTGATGTTAATGATCATCATCAAACACAGAGAACAGGTGAACAGGTGAGTGAGATGTGAAATGTGACAACTGATGGGGACGATGTTCTACCAAAGTCCTGCTGAGGTTCAGACCCTTCATCAGCAGACAAAGATGTTCTCCTGGTAAGATCCATCACTCTGTCTCTGCAACCTCAGAGATGAGTTGGTGTCTCTCTCCATGTTTATATCTGTGCTTTTAATAATTCACATGAAACACGACAAAGATCTGAGGAAGGTTTGAAATGTCTGAGAGGAAGAAGTCGATGATGTCACGACCCCTCACAGGGCCCTGACCCTCATGTTTGAACCACTGTTTGGACATCAGAGAGAAGTGATGAGGTGAAAGAATCTGTGTGCGTGTGTATGTGTGTGTGTGTGTGTGCGTGTGTCTTTGATGTTGGCCGTGCTGGAGGTCAGAGGTCAGGTGGCGTTGTCATTCCAGTGATTTCCTGTTTCCTGTTTGGATGTCCTGGCACATTGCTTTAACAAACACACACTTCCTGTCCCTGCAGGACTTACTTCCTGTCCTGCCCAGCCCTGCCCCCTCCTGAGCTGTCAATCACAGACAGACACAAAAAAACATCAGAGGCTGAACGTGAGGTTTATTTCTGCTGCGGAGTTGAGCGCCACTCCGACATATCTTTGTTTTCTCAGTCACAGCTGCTGCAGACACAACATTACACACTCACCTGACAGAGTTACCTCAGTGTTCTACACCACCTGATTGGCTGTTGCTGACAGATTTCAGGAGATGTGTCCAAAATCAGGGCCTCATGCTCCGGAGGACCAGGACTATGAAGGTGTGGTTAGGTTAGGGTTAGTAGACCGAACCAAGGTGAGACGGTCTGGTCTGTGGAGGATTTTCACTTTTCATCTCAAACTGAGTTGAAACACAACATTTACATTTATCAGTCGGCTCCAACATGTGGATCCTTCCTGTCCAAAATATCCCAGGGTCCACTGTGTGGTAAAGAGAATCTGTCATCAGACAGCACAGACAGAGAGGACCACTCCGTCCGTTCAACTGTTACAACCAAGGCTTGCAACCTATGCTTTGAGACACAACAAAAAGGACGGGAACAGACTGTCTCATTCAAGGTCACACCTTTGTAGACCTTGTCCTCCGAAGGATGACAGTAAACGGTAACGTTTCGTAATATTTGTGGCTGAAATCACATGTTGAAGCTTTAATCACATGATTTGAAGCCTGGTAGTAAAGTTTCACAATTTGTTGATCAATAAAATCAGAATCCGGTGGGTCCCAGCCAGTCAGGACTGGACCAGAGAGGGGGACAGAGATGGAGACAGGGAGGGGACAGAGATGGAGACAGGGAGGGGACAGGGAGGGGACAGAGATGGAGACAGGGAGGGGACAGGGAGGGGACAGAGATGGAGACAGGGAGAGGGACAGGGAGGGGGACAGAGAGGGGACAGAGAGGGGGACATGGAGAGGGACAGAGATGGAGACAAGGAGGGGGACAGGGAGGGGGACAGGGAGAGGACAGAGATGGAGACAGGGATAGGGACAGGGAAGGGGACAGAGAGGGGACAGAGAGGGGGACAGGGAGAGGGACAGAGATGGAGACAAGGAGGGGGACAGGGAGGGACACAGTGAGGGGGACAGGGAGGGGACAGAGAGGGGACAGGGAGGGAGACGGTGAGGGGGACAGGGAGGGAGACAGGGAGGGAGACAGAGAGGGGGACAGAGAGGGGGACAGAGATGGAGACAGGGAGGGGGACAGGGAGAGGGACAGAGATGGAGACAGGGAGGGGGATAGGGAGGAGACAGAGAGGGGGACAGAGAGAGGGACAGAGATGGAGACAGGGAGGGGGACAGGGAGAGGCACAGGGAGGGGGACAGAGAGGGGGACAGAGAGGGGGACAGAGATGGAGACAGGGAGGGGGACAGGGAGAGGGACAGAGATGGAGACAGGGAGGGGAATAGGGAGGGGACAGGGAGAGGGACAGGGAGGGGGACAGATGCTGAACATTTCTCCAAATTCCAACATTTCAAAAGTCCAGAATCTTTGATCCAGTAGTTGAACCGGATCCTAACGATGCTGGAGCCGCCTCCTCTCTTCAGAACCTGGTCCTGGTGAGTCCACGTGGTGGACGTTAGCTGCAGCTCTGATCCTCCATGGTCTGATCCAGATCAGGCTCTGGATGGTGATGTCTGGTCCTGATCCTGAACCACAGACTGAGACCTGAATCAAATACATACAAGCTGAGTTCTACACAGAAACAGAGCAGTGAGCTGAGGTCTCAGCACTGATCCCAGGACGGTCCTTCATTCTGTCAGTCCACTGAGTCTCTCTGATGTCATCCTGCAGTCCCTCTCTGATTGGCTGCTCTATGAGGGGAAGCAGATGGAGCAGCACTCCAGACAGATCTCCAAGCAGTCGGATGAGCCGCAGCAGTCCTCCAGTATCCCACAATCCAACATGGCCTGACACGCCTCCTCTGTACAGGCCGCCTCCCCTGCCGCCTCCACGCAGCAGCAGCAGCCAACCGCAGCATCGCAACACCCGGCCCCGCCCACTCCACAGGCCAGACACTCCCCCACAGCCGAACACATGGACAGCAGCTCGCAGAACAGACAGGCCAGGAGACAGTGAACGCAACAGTCTGCAGAAAAGACAGGCCAGGAGACAGTGAACGCAACACTCTACAGAACAGACCGGTCAGGAGACAGTGAACGCAACAGTCTGCAGAAAAGACAGGTCAGGAGACAGTGAACGCAACAGTCTGCAGAAAGACAGGCCAGGAGACAATGAACGCAACATTCTGCAGAAAAGACAGGCCAGGAGACAGTGAATGCAACATTCTACAGAACAGACCAGTCAGGAGACAGTGAACGCAACAGTCTGCAGAAAAGACAGGCCAGGAGACAGTGAACGCAACAGTCTGCAGAACAGACAGGCCAGGAGACAGTGAACGCAACATTCTGCAGAACAGACAGGTCAGGAGACAGTGAACGCAACATTCTGCAGAAAAGACAGGTGAGGAGACAGTGAACGCAACAGTCTGCAGAACAGACAGGCCAGGAGACAGTGAACGCAACAGTCTGCAGAGACAGAGACAGAATCTCTTGACAGTTCAAGCTCAAACAGACTTTGCACCTTTGATCATTAATAATTCTGACTCGTTTAAAAGAAATATTTCAAATTTTTTATAACTTTTTATTATAAAAACATTTTAATTTTTTTCCCCAGAATCTGGTTTATAGTCCTGATCCTGTTCAGCCCTGAACGTGGTCTCTCAGGCAGAGACAGCAGCAGATCAAACTCACTGAGGTTTACAGAGACAGAAAAGATTCAAAGTAAAGACAAAGAGCAGCTGAGTCAATAGAAGTAAAGAGTTAACCATCAGATGAAGAGATGGTGGTCAAACAGCCTCCATCCTGTCGCTCTGTGGTGTGTTTGGGTGGAGGTGGGCGTTGGTTGGTAGAAACCAGACCAACTGATGCTGGGAGGGGTCATCGGAGAGTGTGTGTGTTGAACTGAGATAAGCAGACCTCCACGTTGGAGTTTGTGCAGCTGATAAGTGAGCTGTGGTTGAGGCCGTGCTTCAAGGACGACCACCATGTGGTTCCTCTATACATCATGTTTCAGTTTCCTCCGATGGTCACATGATTAACCACAGCAGAGACAGACACTCGGCTCAATTAGAGACCGGATTTTCACTTTATCACCGAAGCCATCGATGAAGTCTCACTGTCCCCATATGTCACTTTCACTACTTCCCTAGAAACCAGCCAGACCTCTACAGCTGAACTGACTGATGTATTGATCATCTGACAGAAAATTAACTGGCAACAATTGTGGTAATTAATTAGTAGTTTAGGTCATTAGGTCCAGTAGATGAATGGGGTGTTTTTTTTTCCTGTTTCCATGAAACAATAACTTCATCTCTGCAGATAAAATCAACCTTTATGCCGATGACACACTTTCTATCTGTGTCTCTATCTGTTGTCAGGCCTGACCCTGTGACCCCATGACCTCGTGACCCTGTGACCTTTTCTCAGCAGAAAAGTTTTTACAGACATCAAAGCTGATTGGCTCACCATCTCCAGCGACCTCTTTAATGTGGGCGGCGTCGGTCTTGAAGGAGGTGTGGCTTTTAGTGGAGGAGAGTCGCTTCTGATTGGTGCTCTGCTGATGATGATGACGATGATGAGGAAGGCTGCAGCTGTGTCTGTTACAGGTGGACGACCGAGACGGAGGGGGAGGAGAGGTGAAGGAGGAAGATGGAGGAGTACAGACAGGGGGAGGAGACGCTGACGAGCTGTCCACACCTGAGAGACAGAGACATGACATCATAGATGACATCACAGATGACATTGGGGGTCAGGTCAGGTTATATTGGACCAGATTACATCAGATGTCACCTTTGTGTTTCCTGAGGGGGGCAGGGGCGGGCTGGGAGGGCAGGAGTCGACTGATGTCATTGGTGGAGGAGCTGCCCATCAAAGAGTCATCACTGATGTCACCATCCTCTGACCTATCTGAGGCAGGGGGCGGAGCCTCATCTACAGAAAGAGGGTTTAAAACATTAGAGTACTGAGCTGGTTTGCTCAGAGGTGAAGGTGAGGTTACAGGTGAGCTCAGGTGAACTGGAGGAGCTGGGACTCGAACAATCGACCTCCTGAGCCATGTGGTTGGTTGTGGAAAGGGAGTGTGTTGTTTTGTGTGTTGTTGTGTGTTTTCATGGTGACCAGAGCAATGAAGTCTTCAGAATCCATCTGCTCCTCCGAGAAACTCCCAGAGTGCATTTCACTGACAAACAGCCAATCACGGAGCTTCAGGTTAACAGTTATCTGAAGCTAAAGATAACGTTCATTCAGTTTTAGCCGAAGCCAGTAACCATGGCGACCTGTTTTAAATTCACACTTGCTCTGATTCACACCTGACTGCCCTCCTCTCCATGGCAACAGAGGCCGAGGATTATATTAAACATGTAAATGAAGTTTTTTTTAGTTTAAATGAATTAATCAGCATTTACACATTAAAGTAAAGGTCACAGGTCATAGATCATAGGTCACAGGTCATAGGTCATGGGTCATAGGTCGGGATCCCTGCTTTGACCTGTGACCAGGATCTTTCCTGAACCTAAACTAACCAGGTATTTGATCAAGAGCAGGAACCATGTTCGTGTATCAGTGTTTGCAGGCGGGAGGAAGTCCTGCCTGTAAGTCTCAGCTGAGGGTAAAACACAGCCTGTTGTTTCAAAGAGAAAAAGGAAGCCCCTCCCCCGCCCCCAGCTCAGAGAGGATGTAGATCCAGATGTGAGAGCCGACACCAGAGACGCTGAAGTGATCTGAGGTCCCTGAGGTCAGTGTTAAATAGTGCGATGTAATCAGAATCACAGTCGGCTCAGGATGGTCTCACCTGTGTTGTGATACAGGAACGTCCCATTGGCTGTTGGCTGACTTGAGATGCATTCTGATTGGTTTGGGTTCTTGTTGGCTACGCTCTCAGTGATGTCTGAGCTGTTGCAGTGTGATGTCACATCCATCCTGCTGATGTCATGCAATTAAATCATTGATGTGAATTTAGCAGCTGCAACAGTCTGGACTCACATTTATCTTCATACAACAGCAATGATCATCAATAATCATCAATAATCATCAAGGATCATCAATAATAATCAAAGATCACCAATAATATGTCTAATATGACTGCAGTGTGGAGGTACCCTCCTCCTCCTTGATCTGAGCCACAGTCTGGAGTCATGATGCTGATTGGTCGTAGGTCTGAGACTGTAACTGTCTGTGTGTGACTTCATATTTAAATCGTTGTTTATAAGAACACAAAGATCTGTTCTGTCTCTGTCTGTTGATTATCCTCAGGTCTCAGATGTAAACGAGATCTGGATCTGACTGTGACACTAATAAAGAAATAAACACGAGTCATTGTGATGGTACTTTAACTTTATTCTGAAGTACTGCTTACATCACCGATAACACTACTACTACTACTACTTCTACTACTACCGCTGCTACTATTACTACTGCTACTACTACTACTACTAATAATAATAATAATAATAATTTTTTAAATATTAATAATAATAATGATCTTTGTTCCATTCATGCAGGAAACATCTCAGTGTTTAACAAAATAAAAGCAGATCATAAACACGTCAGATGAATCAAACCGATGAGAAATAAAACCATCATCAGTTTGTTTCAGCTCATCAGCAGGTTCGACTCTGTCATGAACTCATCATCACAGATCAGTCACCAGGTTTTAACAGACAGAAAAGTTTCTCACCTGCAGCTTCTCAGACTCCTCTCCTTCCTCCCTCCCTTCCTTCCTTCCTTCCTTCCTTCCTTTCTTTCTTTCTTTCTTTCTTTCTTTCTTTCTTTCTTTCTCTTGGCTGGAAACGAACTTTTTTCTCGTCAATAAACTCTGCCGTTTTTATCTGGAGCGCGCGCATGCGTGTGACCGCCTCCCCTCCCCTTCCTTTACACACACACACACACACACACATACACACACACACACACATACGGGGTGGAGTGAAAGTGATGAATGTTAAATAAAGATGGTGTGTGTGTGTGTGTGTGTGTGTGGTGGTGGTGGTGGGGGGTGGGGGGGGGTGGCTGGGGAGCTGTGATGAAGACTGACTCCTCTTCCTCTGTGTGAACACAAACAGCTGATGTTGGTGAGTCATAGCTGACGTGATCACTGAAAACTGATCAAAATCACAAGAGATCAAACATCATCAGAATAAGATGATAATCAATAAGTTTATGAAAGCAGCTGTATTCACTGATCAATGATCAATGACCAAACAAGTTCAGTCACAAAGAATCAAGCTGCTGCTGCCGCCTGCTGGACACACAGAGGACTGTAGTTAACGGTACTGGTATTGATATTGGTATTGATATTAGTATTGGTATTGATATTGGTATTGATATTAGTATTGATATTGATATTGGTATTGATATTGGTATTGATATTGATATTGGTATTGATATTGGTATTGATATTGGTATTGGTATTGGTATTGATATTGATATTGGTATTGATATTGGTATTGGTATTGATATTGATATTGGTATTGATATTGATATTGGTATTGATATTATGTGTGTGTGTGTGTGTGTGTGTGTGTATGTGTATGTCAATATCAATACCAATACCGATATCGATATCGATATCGGTATCGATATCGATATCGATATCGATATTGGTATTGATATTGGTATTGATATTGATATTGATATTGTGCTGTGTGTTATTAAGGCTCGGTTCCATTTCACTCCAAGAACACACAGGTCACAGATAAACTCTGTTTCATTCAAATGTAACGAAAATAAAGACTCTATTGATCCTGTGATGAGCACGTGAAACCATCAATAATCATAATCCAATTATATAGATCACATCTGCGCAGAGTGCTCTGTCTGAGTCATATTCATCCTTTTGTAATTTGAACGAGCTTCACCTGAGACCGTGTCCGTCCTGCAGGTGTCGCTGCCGCAGCGGCTCCGCTCTGTTCGCCGCCGCTTTATTTCCCGCACAGAAGAAGAAGAGGAGCAGTGGGAGGAGGAGGAGGAGGAGGATGAAACGGAAACAAAGAGATTTCTGCAGTTTTTGGTAAAAATGAAGGATGAGTGAAGTGAGAGCGGAGCTGTGATGAGGACTGAGCTGGAGGACCGACTCTTCTTCTTCTGTGTGTGAACACAAACAGCTGGATCATGGTGAGTTCACGGACAGATGTTCAGACTGATGCAGAGGAGAATAACGGAGCAGCTGGACTCACCGTTTAACAACCTGCAGCATCACACACACACACACACACACACACACACACACACACACACACAGCAGTTAAAATGTGCAGAAAAGTGAGCGGAGTTTGGTTTGACGGAGGATGAACCAGTCTGCAGGAAACCGTGTCGCCATTTTTGTGTTTTCACAAACACAACAAAGAAAAAAAGACGAAAGATTTGATCTGTCGTGGAGTCTCAGTGAAGTCCTGGCCGAGAAGTGTCAGCTCAATCTGGACCTGGTCTGATGTGGTTTTTAATGGGCTCGTAAAGGTTCCTGGTAAGGGGTCCATGAGGTCTCAGAGTTTTTTTATTTAGACCAGGTCTTCAGACTGTCCACATTAATCTAGTCCAGGTCAGACGTGTTTTTTGATCTGGACCTGGTCTGATGCGGTTCCAGGTTTGTTGTAAATGTGTCAAGACTTTTCTCTGAGGTCTGGAACCTCTCCCCCAGCTCAGATCTTCATCATCATCCTCCTCTCAGCTGTTGAATCAGAAACAATGAGAATTCAGGTTCAGGTTTCCTGTCTCTCTCTCTCTCTCTCTCTCTCTCTATGTTGTGTCAGTCTGAGGAGGCAGCAGGAGCAGAGCGGGGCCTGGAGGAGGAGGAGGAGGTGGAGGGAGGAGGAGAGGGAGGTGAAGATGAGGGTGAAGAAAGAGGAGGAGAAGAGGTTGCCATGGGAATCCCCAACGCTCCTGTGTACTGTGTCTGCAGGAAACCAGACATCAACTGTTTCATGATGTAAATAAACCTCATCAGATCTCAGAAGACCAGGTCCCAACAGATCCACCAGGACACACTAACCTGTCTGTCTCTCTGTACCTGTCTCTCTGCACCTGTCTCTCTGCACCTGTCTCTCTGCACCTGTCTGTGTGTACCTGTCTGTCTGTCAGAGGGTGTGACAGCTGTACTGAGTGGTTTCATGGAGACTGTATCGGAGTTTCAGAGAAAGCAGCTAAAGCCATCAGAGTGTGGTACTGTCCGTCCTGCAGAGGTCAGTCAGTGTGTGTCTCTCTGAGCCTCACACATCTTCCTTCATCACACAACACACACACACGCACCTAATGTGGATAAATCCACCGCTGAAAATAGTCCCTGTCAAAGTCATTGTTTCCTCCTGTAAGTTAATGAGTTTTTAAATGAAACTTTATATTTGTGAGGAGTTTAAAGTTTCGCATCATCAGGAGGAGCCAATGAGCTCAGAGCCTCAGACAGAGCTGAGAGACGGACTGACTGAACATGAGATTTACTGTGTTAGCTGTGTGTTAGCTGTGTGTTAGCTGTCAGCTGCGTGTTGTGTCTGCAGACAGAGACTCGTCTCTGGAGATTAAATACCGTCCAAAGAAGACCAAGGAGAAGGAGGAGAAAGAGGCGGCGCCAGAGAGAGACGACAAACCCGACAGAGATGGAAGCTCCACCCCCCAACCCAAGACTGACAAGAGGCGGGGCTCACAGGTAACAGAGTATCTAGACTGGCAGAAGGTGGGGCTCAGGTGACCTTACAGCAAGGGGCTGGATACTTGTTTGTCTCCTGTTTCAGATCAAGCGCTCTGCCAGGATGTGTGGAGAGTGTGACGCCTGCCTGAGGACGGAGGACTGCGCTCAGTGCGACTTCTGCAAAGACATGAAGAAGTTTGGAGGACCAAACAAAATCAGACAGAAATGTCGACTCAGGCAGTGTGAGGTCCGAGCCCGGGTGAGTGACCGGGGAGGTGGGGGGTCGGGGTCTGTTGGAACAGCCTGTGATGATGATGATTGTATGAAGAGAAGTCAACACCTCTTAGAAACAGGTGACACAGACGTGGTCACTTCATCGCTGTGTGATTCAGACTGTTGATTCAGAGGTGTTCCTAATATTCTGACACCCTCAGGTGTGTAAACAGGAACAGAACATTGTTGTGCAGGCGTTGCACAGGTGTTGTACAGGTGTTGCACAGGTGTTGTACAGGTGTTGCACAGGTGTTGCACAGGTGTTGTACAGGTGTTGTACAGGTGTACCTGTCATAATCAGATTTATTGTCGAGCTGATGTGATGTCATGATAATAATCACGTCCCGGATGTTGGTGATTTTGTCACTGAGCAGAAGATGCTTCGGGTCAGAGACGAGGAGATGAGTCGGAGCTGTGGCAGGGGGCGTGGCCTACCGAGGAAAGGGGCGGGGCACCAGACAGAGGAGGAGGAGGAGGAGGATGAGGAGGAGGAGGAGGGGTTCAGCGAGAGTGAGCTGGAGCTGTACGAGCAGTACAAAGCTGCCGGATACAGAGACCTGGTCAGTGTGAGTCAGCACTTCTGACCAATCAGCTGTCAGAACAGGTACTTCCTGGTTATGGTGTGATATGTCATCCTGTTGCAGGTGTGGCACAGCGAGGAAGAGGACGCTCAGTCAGACTCTCTGAGGAAGAAGGCGGTGAAGGTGAAACATGTGAAGAGACGAGAGAAAAAGTTGGAGAAGAAGGTGAGGACACTGTTGATTAGAGGACTGATGATGTCACTGATGATGTCACTAACCTACCTGGTCTGTCCTTGTAGAAGTCTGTGTCCATTCCTAAAGAGGAGGTGAAGCCTCGGCGTCACAAAGCGAAGCAGCGTCACAGGGAGCGCGTGCGGCACAGTGAGCGAGCGGGAGAGGGCGGGGTCAAAGATGTGGGCGGGGCTCTGCGGCAGTGTCTGGGTCCTGGTTGTGTCGAACCAGCGAGGACCAACTCCAAGTACTGCTCCGAGGACTGCGGCATGAAGCTCGCTGCCAAGTGAGTCTGAGTCCTCAGTGTGTGAAGGTGGAGACCTGAAGACGGTCTGAGCGCGACGGGTCTCCTGGACCCTGAACCTGGACTCATGTTGAACCAGACTGTCTGTCTCTGTCTCCGTCTCAGTCGTATCTATGAGATCCTGCCTCAGAGGATCCAGCAGTGGCAGCAGAGTCCATGCGTTGCTGAGGAGATGGGGCGGAGACAGCTGGAGCGAATCAGGAGGGAGCAGCAGGCGGCGAGGCTCCGCCTCACACTGATGGAAAAACGTTTTCATGAGCTTGAAGGCATCATCGCCAACGCCAAGCTGCAGCAGGTCCAACACCACGAGGAGGTGAGACACTGAGAGTTTAGTTTGATGTCTGACCTGTCTCTCTCTCTCTGACCTGTCTCCCTCTCTCTGACTTCCCTCTCTCTGACCTGTCTCTCTCTCTCTCTCTCTCTGACCTGTCTCTCTCTCTCTGACCTGTCTCTCTCTCTCTCTGACCTGTCTCCATCTCTCTTACCTGTCTCCCTCTCTCTGACCTGTCTCTCTGCAGGTGACTGAAGGTGATGGAGATGACACTGACCTCCAGATCTTCTGTGTGTCCTGCAGTCACCCCATCAACCCAAAGGTGGCGCTGAGACACATGGAGAGATGCTACGCTAAGGTCAGTGCGGAGACGTGAGACAGGTGTGTCCACAGGTGTCTCCCTGACTGCAGGTGCACCTGAAAAGCACAGTCCATGGACGACCGTTTAAAAACATTCAATCTTCTCTTGCCAATAAAAAATCAGTTTACCAAGAACAAGAAGTGATGTCACACATGATGACATCACTCAGTGTTTACATCTCACAACAGCTGACTTTTAAAAAAGTCCATGAAACAAGATCAGACATCAGCCTCAGACCAACAAGGCCGTGCTCAGGTGTTGTACAGGTGAGCCGCAGCCTGAGACACGCTGTTGGTCCCAGTCTCGGTCAGAGAGGCCTCCGTCACATCTGGATCAAACCAACATCTGGTCCCTTCATGGAGTTGAACTTTATTTAAACCAGGATCTGAGGGACTGTGAACCACAGAGCTGTCACCTGAGGCGCTAATCACACCTGTCTCTGTCTCTCTCTGTGTCTCTGTCTGTCTGTCTGTCCAACAGTATGAGAGTCAGACATCGTTTGGTTCCATGTACCCAACACGTATAGAGGGGTAAGACCACCTGTCTGTCTGTCTCATTTTAAGAGTTTTATGATGCTGGAGTAAAACCTGTCTCTCTCTGACCTGTCTGTCCCTCATGTCTCTGTCTGTCAGAGCCACCAGGTTGTTCTGTGATGTGTATAACCCTCAGAGTAAGACGTACTGTAAGCGGCTGCAGGTTTTATGTCCTGAACACTCCAGAGACCCAAAGGTACGTCTCCATCCACACGTCACAAATGATTTATGATATAAAGACACGTCAAGCACACGTTCACCACTTTTCATTTAGTTTCATTTCCTCTCTGTGTAAATGAACCTGCAGAGACTGAAAACAAAGCCAGTGGAGGATTTCTCCACCACAGAAGAAGAGTTCCCTCTAGAGTCAGGATGGAGCTAACGCTGTGAACGCTCCGTTTCATGAAGTCAAGTCAAATAAATGAAGCAGATCAGAAAACAGAGCAGGCTAACGATCCAGTTAACTATCTGATTAGCTCATCATCAGTTATCTGTCTTCACGTTTTCTCACAACAAACAAAAATTTAACCAAATACATAACATACAGAAAAATAAATGCTTGTCGACCGTGATGACGGCTAATGTAGCTAACCAGCAAATGTTAGAATGAATGAATCAAAGTCTGTCTCTGCTCCGGGTCCGTCAGGTCCCAGCAGACGAGGTCTGTGGTTGTCCTCTGGTCAAAGACGTCTTTGAGCCGACGGGAGAGTTCTGCCGCGTCTCTAAGAGGAAGTGTAACAAACATTACTGCTGGGAGAAACTCCGCCGTGCCGAGGTCGACCTCGAGAGAGTCCGAGTGGTAACACAACTAAACAATTGACACTGTTAATGTTGACGTCACAGCAGTGACTGTGTCCATAATCCAATCCTCTGTCTGTCAGTGGTACAAACTGGACGAGCTGTTCGAGCAGGAGAGGAACCTGAGGACGGCCATGACCAACCGAGCCGGCTTATTGGCTTTGATGCTGCACCAAACCATCCAGCACGACCCGATCACCACCGACCTGCGCTCCGCCAAGGACAGGTAGACAGGTGGAGACGGGTGCAGACAGGTGGAGACAGGCAGGCGGATTTTTTAAGTATTGTCTTTTAAATGTGTGTGTGAATATTTCAGTCTCAAACCAACACAATGCATTGTGGGAAGTACAGAAGCACATTACATTCACCAAAAAAACCAGACAGCATGTCTCATAATTATGACGTCATATCTTCTGACGATAAGGTTGTCAGTTAATGAGTCTCTGTTGTCGTCAGATCTAATGAGACAGATTTATAATCTTCAGATCATAAAACCCTCTGAACCTTTTAATCACAGGATCTTATGTCTCATGTTATTTTCCTAAATATGAGATGTAATTAATGAAATAATTGCATCATAACTATGAGAAAATGAGACAGTTGTTGTGAAATAGGGATCTAGTAATTATGATATAGTGTCATCATAACTTCCCTTTTTTTATTGTAGAAAATTTAGTAATTATGAGGTATTTTCCTTGTAATCAACAAATAAGGATTTCAATATTATGAGATTATTTTTTTGTAATTATGAGATAAAGTTCTCACAGTCATCAGATGTGAGACACAGAAGTCATGATCAGTGGTGAATGTGATGATCTTCCTCAACACAGTGTTTCCACGCTCATTCATCTTCTGGACCCGGTCTAACAGGTCCTGGTCTGACAGCAGCTCAGTGTCAGTCCAGGTCTGAAACCTGAAGTAAGCACATCATTTATAGTCAACATGTGGATTCTTCAAATCAGCTCTAAACAACAGTATTAAACTCAGCACATCTCAGACCAGTGATGTCTGAGAAACACTGCACTACCCACAATCCACTGCAAACCAGCCAGAGCAGACTGACACAGTGATCAAACACTACGACAGAAGGTGAAGGTTTGTGATTGGCTGTTGATCGTCCTGCAGAGACGAGCAGAACAAACACTACGTGACTTCAAGCAGCTACAACTTTAACATGTTCTGTTTTTATTGCACTTAGTTTTAAACCTGATGTTGTTTTCTCTCTGCATCATTTTATATCAGTGTTTTTATACTTTGTATTATTTGTTCATGTTATGTTCAAACTGATGTTACATTAAAAACGGATGTTTTATGATTTCTGTGGATTTTCATTTCTTTTATTTAATATATAATAAATTATTAAATAAATTATGAAATACCAATAACAAGAAAAAAGAGACAAAGTATAAATAATAACTTATATAATAGGAATAATTTCGTTTTGTATTTTATTTATTATAAAGATTATTACCTGTAATATAAGGAATTATCTTGCAGGTGACAATTAGCTCCAAGCTAACTCTGGTACAAAACGTCAAATGGTAAAAAAACAAAACAAAACATTATCTATATATTTAGTTACATATGACATCCATATTTTAAAATACATCTTTTAGTCTCAGTTCACTGACTTTGAAATATGTGTTCTAACGGTTGTCCACGGTGACGTCAGCAGGTCGCGCCGGCGGCCCTCTCGGTGACGTCCTGTGTGTGCGACAGATGTGTTCAGTTGGCGCTCAGCAGCGGAAACCAACAGGAGCGGAGCGGTGAGTTGATGTGGTCCGTGTGAGTCCGGTTCAGGGTCTCAGCGGAGACACGGAGCTTTATCCGGTTACATGTGTCTGCTCGGAGAAGAAAACTACGGCAGCCGGTTAGCACAGAGGTTAACAGCTGGAACTGACTGTTGGTGCGAACACGGCTGAATATTTGATATCTTTTGTTCTCCGTTTTCCACATTGCGATATATATCAATAATTACAAATATCCTGTATAACGATAATCATGAAGTCTGTGGAGAACAATAACTTTCTGAATGTTTGATTGATAAATGGTTGATTAAAAGTGACATGATGATGAGCTGCAGTGTGTTGCTGTGTGTTGTGTGTCTGTCGGATTAAATCAGTGTATTAAGTTGTGTCTTGTGTTTCAGGTGGATCAGCAATGCAGTCTGGACCAGATCCTCCAGAATCTGAACTGAAGTCAGTCAGAAGATCTCCTCGTCTGTCTCCTCAGGTCAGTCAGAGAGCGCACACACACACACACACACACACACACACACACACACACAAAACAGTCTGTGTGTATTCAGTGTCTGATTTACAGCAGCTCATTACTTGGTCAGGTCCTGGACTGGTCCTGGACCTGAACCGAGGCCACTTCAGAAGGAGGAGCACAGTTCAACTGAGAAAACACAAATGTGACTCACAACGTCATTACATTACAATATCGAGTGTGTTTGTAATTAATGTGGTTGAGGGTTT
>NW_027273873.1:52500-107500 GCF_046630095.1 Trachinotus anak
GGTGTAGCTGCGTTATAGCTGAATCTGACCTGGAAGTGTGTGTGTGTGTGTGTGTGTGTGTGTGTGTGTGTGTGTGTGTGTGTGTGTGTGTGTGTGTGTGTGTGTGTGTGTGTGTGTGTGTGTGTGTGTGTGTGTGTGTGTGTGTGTGTGTGTGTGTTTTCAGACGGGGATGACAGATGCTGATTACATTGCTGCGTTTCAACAACTGCTGCTGCCTGTAGCCTATGAGGTAACACACAAACAAACACACACACACACACATACATACACACACACACACACACATTAATGAGTGGTGTGTGTTCAGTTTCAGCCTCAGCTGGTTCTGGTCTGTGCTGGATTCGATGCTGCAGTTGGAGATGTGAAGGTACAAACAGACCTGAGATCAGTGATGATTACTGTGATTACTGAGTTTAATGTTGTTAAATATCTGTGTGTGTGTGTGTGTGCGTGTGCGTGCGTGCGCAGGGGGAGATGTGTGTGAGTCCTCAGTGTTTCCATGCTCTGACTCACATGTTGATGAGTTTGGCTGAAGGTCGACTCGTTCTCGCTCTCGAGGTAAAACTCTCTGTTTTAATGTCACTGTGTATGATGACACTGTGTGTGTGTGTGTGTGTGTGTGTGTGTGTGTGTGTGTGTGTGTGTGTGTGTGTGTGTGTGTGTGTGTGTTTCATGAGAGCACCAGAGCTGTTTAACTTTACTGTGTGTGTGTGTGTGTGTGTGTGTGTGTGTGTGTGTGTGTAGGGAGGTTATAACCTGCAGTCGACAGCAGAGGGCGCTGCAGCCTGTGTCAGAGCTCTGCTGGGAGGAGCCTGTCCTCCTCTGACTCCACCCACTGCTCCATCTGACAGGTAACACCTGGAACACTTGGCTTCCACCCTCCTCAGTCTGAGTCCAGCATGCATTTCACACCGACCAGCAGTGATGGAGGAAGATATGTGGTAACCACAGCTGTTCATGTGTTGCTGTGGTTACCAGAACTGACCTGCAGTGGTTGAACCTCTCACCTGTCTGCAGTCATGTACAGGTGGACTCCATTCTACTGAGCATGCTCTAACTACCTGTCTCTCTCTCAGTGCTCTGCAGTCGATCTCTCAGACCGTCTCTGCTCTGTACCCACACTGGGCCTCTCTGCAAGTATTAGGTGAGACAGACACACATACACACACAAACAAACACACTTACTGATGTTTTCAAGTTTGTGTAGTTTGTGAATTTCTCCCTTCCTGTTTCCTGTGCAGGAGGCAGCTCATTCGCTGAGGGCAGAGTCATCAGAGCAACAACCAATGAGCAGAGCACAAAACAGAGCAGCCCCATCCCCTATTTTGCCACAACAACAGGTCTGGTTTATGATGAGCGGATGATGGAGCACCTGAACTTGTGGGACAGGTGAGTCACCTGTGTGACAGTGTTAATGTGATGGTGCAGACACAGTAACACATGAATCATGTCAAACAGGCACCACCCTGAACAGCCTCAGAGGATCTCCAAGATCTTCTCCAAACATCAGCAGCTGGGATTGGTCGATCGTTGCCAATGGATACCAGCTCGCTTAGCAACAGAGGAGGAGCTGACCATGTGTCACAGGTGTGTTGGCTTTGACTCAGCTGTCACTGATCACAGTCACAGGAGAAGGTGGAGCTGAGGAGTGAGGGGTGGAGCTGACCTGCTGTGTCCTCTATCCTGATTGTCAGGTATAGTCTGTCAATCCCACAGTAGCCCCGCCCCCTAATGCATCCCCTGCTTTATGGTCTATTTTCCTCTAAATGGAGCATAATTTAAAAAATGAACATCATGTTGTGTTGAAGAAGACTTGAAACTAGAGACTGAGACATAAACTCATCAGGAAAACATTTCCTGAGGTAATAAATCAGAGAGAAGTGGAGACATTTTCACATAGACTTCAATACAATCAGACTCTGTTTACAACCAGTGGAGTCGCCCCCTGATGGTCAGTAGATACGCAGCTTTAAGGCTCCTCAGCATTGGCTTCAAGTGACGAACTAGAATTTCTTGGTTAAAGGTCAAAGGTCACAGTGACCCCTGGATTTGTGTGTGTGTGTGTGTGTTCAGTGTGCAGCACATTGAGCAGATGAAGGCCACAGCAGTGATGAAGCCCAGAGATCTGCACAAACTGGGACAAGAGTTCAACTCCATCTACATCAACAACCAGAGCTTCCAGTCTGCCCAGCTGGCTGCTGGGAGCTGCTGCAGCGCTGTGGAGGGGGTGCTGGGGGGACAGGTGACACGCACACGCACACACACACACACACACACACACACACACACACACACACACACACACACACTGTTCCATGGTGCAAGTCACCAACAACAAGCCAATCACAGAACTTCACATTCTGTTGAAGCTAAAGCTGCAGATGTTATAACCTCAAACAGCTGTAAACCAGAGCCTGGTAGACACATCACTTATAAACCAGGTGAGTACCAGCAGAGGTCTGGTAACAGCACAGGTGCTCTCTGGGTTCAGGTTCCTCACAGACAGGACCAGGACTACGAGGACCACACAGATATGGGAGGGTGGTCCTGTAGTCCTGGACTTGGACAGGCGGAGGACTATGAGGAGGAGGTTTGCTGCGACTGTGAGTGAGATAAACCTTAACTTCAGGGACAGGTGAGCTCACAGTCCTCCTCCCTGCAGGTGAGGAACGCCGTGGCGATCGTCCGGCCTCCTGGTCATCACGCAGAGAGAGACTCTCCCTGTGGCTTCTGCTTCTTCAACACCGCAGCGCTCGCTGCTCGCCACGCCCAGAAAATCTCCAAGCATGCACCGTTGAGAGTCCTCATCCTGGACTGGGATGTTCACCACGGCAACGGGACACAGCACATGTTCGAGGATGACGACAGGTGAGGAGCAGGAGGAGTGTGATGTGGTGTGGAGTGAACTGAAGTGACTTTATTCACACTGATGGACTATCTGACTGTCTCCAGCATTCTCTACATCTCCCTCCATCGCTATGACAACGGGACGTTCTTCCCGTCTTCAGAGGATGCTGCCCCTGACCGGGTGGGTGTGGCCAGGGGGGCAGGGTTTAACGTGAACATAGCATGGAGCGGAGGAAGGATGGGAGACTCTGACTACCTCGCTGCTTTTCACCACGTTGTCATGCCGATCGCTACCGAGGTAACAACACACACACACACACACACACACACACACACACACACACAGTGATCAGAACTGAGTCCTGTGATTGGTCTGTCCTCTCTGCAGTTTAACCCCGGTCTGGTTCTGGTGTCAGCTGGGTTCGATGCAGCTCGGGGAGATCCACTGGGTGGATATCACGTGACCCCGGAGGGATACGCCCACCTCACACACCTGCTGATGTCACTGGCCGGGGGGCGGGTCATACTAATACTGGAGGTGAGACATGATGTTGTGTGATTTTTAGACGAGTGATGAACTAAACAGCTGTTAACATCTGTCCGTCTGTTCACAACTGAGTCAGACCTGATTCCTCAGACCTGAACCTGTTGATCTGACTCAGTGTGACATCACTTCCTGAGGACATCATCAACTTTGATGTCCCTCCAGAATAAAGCTCCAGAGAAACAAAACTTCATAGAGAATCCCGCTGTTTTTAAGTTTCCTTCAGTATCACAGTGAAACAGAGACATCATGATAGACTGCAAACAGGAGCTGATCATAGCTGATCACAGCTGATCACCCCTGATCACCCCCCCACCCTCCCATCCTACCCCCGTGTCTGACTGACACCAGTCTCTCTCTTCAGGGAGGCTACAACCTGTCCTCCATCTCTGACTCCATGGCGATGTGCACCAGTGTGTTGCTCGGAGACCCACCTCCATCCTTGGTGACACCCTTCCCCCCACCTCATCACAGCGCTGTGGCAACAATTAATGAGGTCATTCGACACCACGCCCCCTACTGGAGGTCACTGAGGATACACAGTAAGTACTGATTGTATTTCTTGAATTCACTTTAATTTTTTATTGTGTTTTATTTAGTTCAGTTTGTTTTAGATTTTATTTTGTTTTGTTATATTTAATTGTATCGTTCTTCATTGGCTCCTGTTTTTGTTTTGGTTAAAACTTGACTACTTGACTTGTCTTTCAGTCCCAGAGTCTGTGCGTGCGTCCTTACCATCCCCGAAGCATCGTGGGAAGCGTAGTTCTAAAGGAAAAGGCAGAAGGTCAGAGCAGAGCAGCTCAGACAAACCTCCGCTGCCCCGCCCAGGACCAGAGGACTCAATGGTAACACACTGTGAAAGGTCACAGGTCAGAGATTAAAGAATAAATGTTATCATTAACAACCTACACTGACTGTGTCTCTACCTGCTGCTCTCGTCCAATCAGACGGAGCGCAGTCTGGATCATCTCACTCAGGGACTGGCCAGTTTGGATATCAGTCAGACCTCAGCCAATCACACTCCTGCTACATCCACTCCAGTGGGCGGGGCCAGGCCAAAGGTCCGCTTGAGCCCAGAGAGAATCACCTGTGTGGGTGAAGCGAAGGCGGAGTCTAATGTAGCCATACCTGAGCAGAGCCAATCAGCAGGCAGCACACCTCAGACTCAGGTGAGTCAGTTTTCATCCACAGATTTTATTTCCTCTTCTTACCACAGGTGTCTTTGAGGTGTGCAGTTACCATAGTTACAGGTCTTTCTCTCCGTTTTATAAATGACCTGGTGTCTTATTCGTTTAACTTGTTAACTTGTTCACAGACTGTTGCCATGACAGCATCAGAGTCGGTTGCTGGAGATGAGGCTGCAGGTGGAGTGGGGGCGGAGCCAGAGGCAGAGGGAGCATGTGGTTGGCTGATGTGTGGAGGACAGGCAGACGGGGTCAGGAAACATTTGATGTGATCAGTTCTGTTTCTTAGAGACGTGTGTGTGTCTCTAACCCTGTCCCTGTCTCTGTCCTCAGTCTACTCTGTACGTGGTCGACCCTCTGTCCTGGTGTCCTCACCTGGATGCTGTTAAGCCCCTCCCCCCCTCGGGTATCGATGTTTCCCTGTTGTGTCAGGACTGTGGCTCCGGTGCTGAGAACTGGACCTGTCTCACCTGCTACCAGGTCTCTGTCTCACCTGTCTCACCTGTTCATCACATCAAGTTCTAATGAATCTTATTCATTCGAATGTGTGTGTGTGTGTGTGTGTGTGTGTGTTTGCAGGTGTTCTGTGGTCGTTATGTTAACGAGCACATGGTGACTCACGGTGCTGTGTCTGAACATCCTGTGGTTCTGAGCTTCTCTGATCTCTCTGTGTGGTGTTACCTGTGTGAGGCCTACGTACACAACCAGGTAACAGCTGCTGTGTGTGTGTGTGTGTGTGTGTGTGTGTGTGTGTGTGTGTGTGTGTGTGTGTGTGTGTGTGTGTGTGTGTGTGTGTGTGCGCGCGCACCATTGGCCAAATTAAAAACTGACCCAGTAAAGGTTCACCTGCTGCAGCGTTAAAGTGATGAACACATGAAGGTGTCAGATCATCACAACAACATGAACGTGTGATTTTCATTTCAGATTCTGTTTGAAGCTAAAAATGCTGCTCACTGTGCCAAGTTTGGAGAGGAGATCCCTCCATGGAGCTGAGAGGAGGAGGAGGAGATGAAAGGAGGTGAAGAAGAAGACATGGTTATTTTTTTTCTCTCTTTTTCTGTCTCTTCCTCCCATGTGATTGGACAGTTGTCATGGAAACCAGCAGCAGTGGTGCTTTGTGGGAAACATCTATGGTGTTCCACAACTGCCAAAAAACAAAACTCATGCAAAAAAAAGAAGCAACATTTTTATTTTTTAACTGCAGATTGGTGCTGATCTTCATCATCATCATCATCAGCAGCAGCAGCAGCAGGTTGTCGGTCCAATTAAACTAAAAATGTGACCGCTCACCAGCAAACTCATTTTATTTTGAAAGATTATCAGACAAAAGGTTGAACATTGAGTTCTTCTCTAGAGGACATCAGATAAAGGTAAAAGTGGTGATGATGGCACCGAGGCCACGCCCTCAAACAATAGTAACAGAAGTTTTCAAAGCCGCTGTTTTCATCTCATCTGATGGTTCATGTCTGTTTGATCAGCTGATCAAAACATGAAAAACAGACTCCAAAGTCAGAATAAATCAATAAGCTGATCTCATCTCTGAGTCAACCATCTTACAGACATCAGAAAACAAACGCACCTCCAACAGTCAACACAAAGGAAAAACTGTCCACACAACACACGTCATCACAGTAAAGTTTACACCAGCTGCTGAAAGGCTCAAAATGTCTTTTATTTTGAAAGTTGACAGATTTAATGCGGCTGGAGATTCAAAGCTAAATGTCAAAAACAAAATAAAAGCCACAGAGAGGAGGAGAAGCCTCTGATTGGTCAAAAACAAAAACCAGCAATGAAACGTGAGCTGAGGAGGACGAGGTTCAGTCTGAGTCAGAGACAAATGATGTTTTAATGTTTTAACAGAAGCAGAAAGTCTGAAGCTTTAAAAATGTTTCCTTGGGTACGTTTGATTTCTTCACTTGAATCTGAAGAATCTGCAGTCAATCAGGATAAAACCCGTTTGAGGTGCGTTTGATTTACAGACTGTTGTGTTAGGTGGTGATAAGAGGTCGTCTGTGCTGTGCAATACTCTGTTCTTTTTTCTGCCTGTTTTATCCTGATTAAACCTGTTTGTACAGGCTGTTGTTTCCCTCCTCGTCTTCTTCCTGTTGAACCAGCAGCTGATGAACCTTAAATTAATCTTCCTGTTTATCGATGATAAAACCAAACATTCAAACTTCTGGGTGATTATTAAAGATGTTTATAAATGTTTGTTACTTATGATGAAATGATGATTTTTGGTTTATGAAGCAGAACCTGTTGTTAAAACCATCATCATCTTCATCATCTGCTGATGAAGACAAACAGATGTGGTTGAAAGCTCCAGAAACACTAGCAATAGCAGACTTGAGTTTTCAGATCAACCACCTGTTTTCTGATGTGGAGTTCTTCCCTTGGGAGTTTGTGGTGAAAGGCATTCTGGGTAATGTAGTAAATGACTAAGTCTGGTACACAGTGGAAGAAGAGCTCAGACTCTAATGATGTAAAAGGAGCATTAACGTAGTCAAAAAATATTTATATGACAAACTCACTAAAAATCTTACCGAAGTCAAAGTTCTTCATCATCATCATCATCAAAAGTATAAAAAGTAAAATTCTGTGAGTGTTGATTAAATTATTGAGCCACTGTGTTAATGTGTAATTATCATTTTACTGCTGTAATTTAAACTTATGATGAAACATGTTTTATATTTAAATGTCTTCATAACTAATTATGTTAATTATATAAATGTTATTATATCAAGTCAAAGCTCCTGTGATGAGTCATCATCAGGTGAAACAGTAACTGAGCTCAGATTAATGTGCAGTAAAAAGTACAAGAGTAAAGTTATTCATTGTACTTCAGTATTTCAGTTAATACTTTCAGACTGATGTATGACCATAGATCTTGTCTCAGCTTCATGACAACAACCAACCTATATAAGTAGTTAGAGCTGTTATTCAGAGGAGATTCATATTGGCTTCGATTCCTCTCTCAGGCAACCCATGGTGCTTGATTTGATAATGGACTTCTTTGTAATAAACCTCTTTATATACAAGCAAGATGGTGTCAGCAGAGTTTCCTTCTTCATCTTCACATCAGCGCTGTTTAATAAACAGCACTGAGTAATAACTTTATTAATAGAGAAGCTTCACAAACCAGATCATTCAAGTCAAGAAACATCAACAGGCTTTTATTTTGTTAACATCTCTGCAGTTTCCTGCAGTAAATGTGATGTCATCACGTCCAGGTCTGCAGCTCTGAGATCAGTGACAGTCTGAAGAGACGAGTCAGAGCTGAGCGAGGAAACACACGGTTTTATTATCCACATCCGGGACTGCACCCCCCCCAACCCACCCCCCCACCCCCATCCTCTCCATCCTCTCCATCCTCTCCGCCTGTATCCTCCCATCCTGCAGAGCGACAGACAGGACAGACAGACAGGAGGACAGACAGGAGGACCTCCTCCAGCTGCAGGTTCGTTTCTTCTTCTTTTTATCGGATCAACGGATACAAGATGAGTGTGTGTGTGAGTGTGTGTGTGTGTGTGTGAGTGTGTGTGTGGTGGGCGGGGGTGATGATGTAACCGTTGGTACCATGTTTATGTTTTGATTTCTCTTTGTTGTTTCGGAAGCTGATTGGCAGCTTATCGGGACACTTCACCGACACGGGGGGGGGGGTAGAGTGAGAGAGAGAGAGAAAGAGAGAGGGAGAGAGGGAGGGAGAGAGAGGGATAGAGAGAGAGAGAGGGAGAGAGAGAGAGAGAGGGATAGAGAGAGAGAAAGAGAGAGAGAGGGAGGGAGGGGGGGAGAGAGGGAGGGAGAGAGAGGGATAGAGAGAGAGAAAGAGAGAGAGAGAGGGATAGAGAGGGAGAGAGAGAATGTTCAGTTATTAATGGTTTTTATTAATGGTTAATCAATGAGTTAATTCGTTACAGATCAATGATCAGACATCAGTGAGAAAAACCTTCGGGTTGCCAGGTCGTGTAAAATCCTCCTGCAGACTCCTGGACTGTCTGACCTTCTGTAAAACAGCTGCCGAACATCTGGAGCTCTGTCTTGTCAGAAAATGAATCTCTTGTGTCATCAGTGTGTTTGAGCTTCAGTCGGAGCAGAGCTGTGTTCAGGGTCTGGGAAAGTGTCTCGGTGACCCGGTTACCATGGTTACCAGCGAGTCGTGACCCCGCAGAGGGTCACATCACACATCTGAGGGGTCATGAGAAGATTAACAGAAGCCCAAATATCATGATATACAATATTATCAGGGGGTGGTGGTGTAATAATATATATACATAGTTCTATTGTATTTTGTGTTTCACTTGTTCTTTTGTACAGAATATAAATTGCATTTTTTTGATATTATGAAAAATATCTAAGCTGTTATGACCATCAGACTTATTCAATTCTCTGATATTAAAAAGGTGTTAAAGAGTGAACCTGCAGAGATGATGTGACTGAGTAAATGTATTAATGTAGACCAGTGATATCTATAATCATCTCTCTCTCTGTCTTCCAGTCATGTCGGTGTCGCCCGCCCTCACCGACCTCTCTCGACTCTATCAGACAGAGTTTGTTCGGAGCGCCCGCGCGGTCGGCGTCCTCTGGGCCATCTGTACACTCTGCTTCGCCATCATCCAGGTGGTTGTCCTGGTGCAGCCTTCCTGGATCGGCACCGGAGACACCCGGCACCCAGGGACGCCCAGTGGCACCCTGGGACTGTTTGAGGTGAGAGGAGACACATGGAGAGACAAACTGTTCTGGATCTTCTCATGACGTCACTAAACTACAAATATTTCCTGCAGTCACATTTCATTACCTGTAACCTTTACCTGTATGCCTGTGTGTCTCTTTGTGTCCGTGTGTCCGTGTGTCTGTGTGTCCCTGTGTGTCCCTGTGTGTCTGTGTGTCTCTATGTCCCTGTGTGTCTCTATGTCCCTGTGTGTCTCTTTGTGTCCGTGTGTCTGTGTGTCCCTGTGTGTGTCTGTGTGTGTCTGTGTGTGTCTGTGTGTCTGTATGTCCCTGCATGTCCCTGTGTGTCTGTATGTCCCTGCATGTCCCTGTGTGTCTGTATGTCCCTGTGTGTCCTTGTGTGTCTGTATGTCCCTGTGTGTCCCTGTGTGTGTGTCTGTGTACCTGTATGTCCCTGTATGTCTGTGTGTCCCTGTATGTCCCTGTGTGTCCCTGTGTGTCTGTATGTCTGTGTGTCCCTGTGTGTCTGTGTGCCTGTGTGCCTGTATGTCCCTGTATGTCTGTGTGTCCTTGTGTGTCTGTGTGCCTGTATGTCTGTGTGTCCCTGTATGTCCCTGTGTCTGTGTGTCCCTGTATGTCCCTGTGTCCCTGTGTCCCTGTGTGTCCCTGTGTGCCTGTATGCCCCTGTATGTCTTTGTGTCCCTATATGTCCCTGTATGTCTGTGTGTCCCTGTGTGTCTGTATCTGTCAGGTGTGTGTGGAATCAGACTGGCCGGTCCCAGACTGTCGTGGTGGTTTGTCCAGTCTGTCTCCTCTTCCGTCCTTCCAGTCAGTGGCGGTGTTAGTGGGCGTGTCCCTGTGGGCGGTGTGGACCAGTGTCCTCTGTCTCTGTCTCTTCCGGTTCTGCAGCGCAGCAACCGTCTACAAGATCTGCGCCTGGCTGCAGCTGACTGCAGGTCAGGAACACTGGTGCTACTGGTTCCAGTGTTACTGAACCAGTAACACTGACACTGGTGGTCAGTCAGAACAACTGGTTCTACTGGTTCTACTGGTTCTACTGGTACTGTTGGTATTCAGCCTGTTGGTGCTGTGCGTTCTGTTATTGGAAGAAGGTTTTTGTGGTGTGTCTGTGGCAAAGACTCATGGGAGCTGTAGTTAATGTTAGCTAACATCATCATAATGATTTCTTTCTAAAAGGTTAAGAGACAGTAAATCAAGAGAGAGAGCTTCAGTATCTAACGCGGTATCTACCCCCCCCCCCCCAGGTTTCTGCCTGGCATTGGCCTGTCTTCTGTTTCCAGACTCGTGGGAGAGTCCAGAGATGAGAGCTCTGTGTGGAGACTCGGTGAGTATTTGATGTACAGCGTGTCCTCTCGTGTCCTCAACAGTTCTGTGTTTACATGTTTTGATGACACTGACCCTGGGTCTGTCTCCAGGTGGGCAGCTTCTCTCCAGGTAACTGTTCGGTCCACTGGGCTTACATCCTGGCCATCCTGGGTGTTCTGGACGCTGCTATCTTGGCCACGTTAGCGTTCGTCCTCGCCAACAGGCAGGATGCCCTGCTGCCGCCAGACGCCAAGGACGGTGAGGGGGAGGGGTGGGATCGGGGAGCAGGGGCATTCATGTGAACTACGCTGACAGAGCTTTATTTACAGGTTAGTAACGACTCTGTTTGTTTACAGTGACCACAGGTCTGCTGATGTCAGCGTGAAGTCGCCAGGTGAGTCTCTTCTACCGTCACTCTGTCTCTGTCACGCCTCAAACATTTAACTCTCCTTTCTTCTTCTTCAGGGCTGTTTTGGTCACTTCTTCTCTTCATCCTTCATCATCATCATCATCATCAAAGGAGATACAGTAAATACCTACATGAGCCAGAAGAAGAATGTAGCCTCCTCCTCCTCCTCCTCCTCCTCTCATCACCACCTGGTTACCTGGAGACCACATCCACCTTAATGTTGTGAGACAGAAAAGCAGTGAACATGTAAACCTGCAGAACAGGGGGGTGGAGGGAGGAGGGGTGTCGGAGGGGGTAGTCAGTGCTCAGCACCCCCTGCTCCAATCAGAACAATAGGAGAGAGAGAGCTAGGAAAGAAGAGAGAGAGAGGAGGTTGTATGATGGAGAGAGGAAGAGGAGCAGAGCTTCAACATGGCGGCTCTGTGGTGAAGCACAAAGTGTTTTATAAAATCATCAGAGTTCATGGTGTCAAAGTGACGTCAGGGCTGAGCTGCAGCAGCTCTTTATAATCCAGGTCCACTCAGTCTGTTTGAAACAACTGAACTGACACTGATCCTCACTTTAATCCAGTCTTTACTGAGACGGTTCTGAATCATGAGTTTGAATCTAGTTAGTATCAGTACTAGTTAGTGAGGACAGAGTTTAAAGTGACTATAAACAGTTTATGATGAGAGGGAAATGCATGGTTACGCTAAGATAAATGGTGTTATTTACTCAGATGTTACTGGTACGATATTTTGTAATTTGAGGTGTGTGGTGTTTTTTTGTGAAATGTAATTTAAAATCATTCAGACTAACATTTATCAAGTCACAGATTTGATCTGTCAACCATGTGCGCTCTCTGACCCTGAACAGGTCAAATATTAGCAAGCTAAGGTTAGCTTTGGTTCAGTCAGCCACACGCCAGTTAGCTGCTGTAAAGATTTGGACTTATGAACACCTGCTGCAGCCGACACCTGAACCTTAAAGGAACAGTCTAAGATTCATTAAATTCCTCTTGTTCTTTCTTTCACATGAAAATTAGTTGTATCTAGCCTAGCCTAACTTAGCACATGAAGCAAGAGAAAATGTTAGCTACTGCAGCCACTAACAACATTAAAATGTTGTAGCAAAACAAAGTATATGATTTACATGCTGTGTCGTGTTAGCTGGCAGCTTTTCCATTAATTTGTTATCAGGGTCAAGACCCAGTGACCTTGATGTATAGCTAAAACTTTACAGATTGTTAGCATTAGCGATGCAGTTAGCACAGCATTAGCCTTAGGTTCAATTAGCTCCTCAGTGTTAACCCCTGGCTCCTGGCTAGCTGACTACATGATGGACTGCTGATTAACTGATTAAGCTAACAAGCTTACTGTTTTTGTGCTAAGCTAGGCTAACTAGATGAAACTGACCTGAAACGTGACTGTGGAGAAATCAGTGTATGAGATGAGTCTTATCTAAAATGTCAGCATGACCTTTGACCTTTAAGGCACATAAATGAACCATTTTGTTCACCTTTCCCTCCGCTGAGTCTTCCAGGCTGAACAGCTGTTTGTTGTTTATTAGATGATGTTGCCTTGTAATTAGATTCAGTTTGTCAGAAAACAGATTTTATTTTCATAGAGCATGTATAACTGTATAGAACCACATTTTATCAAAGCATTTTGAAATCTGGAATCGTTGTCATGTTTTTGAATTTGTTTAAGTAAATGTGCTGATCATGTATCTGTGTCTGTAAAGTGTTTTTATGGGTACGTCTTTAGCCAAATAAATCAGTGAGACTTCACATTTAGTCCCATTGTTTGATATTAATAATCAGTTTACAGACATTTAATAAATGAGCAAGTGTGAATATATGTTTAAGTGTTAATTGATGCTCAGTATTTGTTTTGGCTCCGAGTTCAGACGAAGGAGGAAGAGCACACACGCAACAAAAGTACGTTGTTAGAGTAACTTATTTACATGGCTGAACCAAAACAGGACATGTTGACTCAGTAGTGTATGGTGATGCATGGAGGAGTGAAAATGTCCAGGGCCAAAAATTAACCAAACATGAAACAAACAGATGTCACTGATGGGAGAGAGGGACACAGAACCAGTGCGATCACAGGCCACTGCAGCATAGCTGTGATCTGTTAGCTAACCTGTTTCGCCGTCTCACACAGTTGTGTTGTTGTAATGATATTGTTCAGGTTCTGATCTGTGTTTACATTTTGTTTTGTGGCACTTTTACAGTAAATGTGTTGATTTTTATTGTCTGTTCCAGAAAGGTTAAGCTTTGTGTTTAGTTAGGACTCTTTTGGCTAACTGTTTATAGCTTTGAATAAGGACCACTCATTGTGAGGACAGTTTATATCAAATATTCCTGCAGACAGAAGGAAAAAAAACAGTTGAACCAGTTGGTGGTGCATCTGACTTTATTTCAGAGTGAGATAAATAAAGTTTTTATTTTCACCACAGACAGACGAGGGATCACACTGACAGAGCTGCTGCACACAAGCTGGACTACATGAACACAACACGAGAACCAACCAATTACAGAGCTGAAGAGCCATCACCATGGTTACTGTCACTCTAAACTGGACCCAGTGTACAGGTGTTTCCAATGGGAAATCATTAAAAATGTGACTGTTTCATTGAGAAGCAGAGTGGGTGGGCTCAACTGCAAGTCCCAGAATGCATTGCTGTAATCATCCAATCAGAGATTTCAGTGTGGTAGAGAATTCCGAGGGAATTGGGAGTTAAATCAGTTCAGCAGCAATTTGACAGGGATGACAGCACTTCACCATAGCATCAGCTGCTGAGGCTCATGGGAACTGTAGTGTTTAAAGCAGAAGCCACATGGTTTAGTTCTGATTATAGGCCAAATAAAGTTTAATTGTTTCCAGAGGAATTTCATTTCAAAGCTTGTTTCATTTATTGTAGAAACTTTATTCTGTTGCCTGGAGACACATCTGCCTGATCAGCTGATCTGAAACACACTGCACCAAACTGCATCAGAAATATCCTGGTCATTAACTGAGGAGCGTTTCCAGGACATTAGCTGGAGAGAACAACGTGTTACTGATTCTAGATTTTCCCTCTCACACAGATTCATCCTGAAATCACCAACTTCCCCTGAACACAACCAGCTCCATGATGATGTCACAGCCACGACTCTGCTCTCACTGAAACGACAGCAACAGGCTGTGACCTCACAGGCTTCAGAGGCTGCATCTGAACATGGTCCTGTCAGGAAGCATCCTGCTCCCCCCACCTCCTCCTCCTCCACCTCCTCCCCTCCTCCTGCTCCTCTTCCTCCTCCACCTCCTCCCCTCCTCCTGCTCCTCTTCCTCCTCCACCTCCTCCCCTCCTCCTGCTCCTCCTCCTCCTCCACCTCCTCCTCTTCCTCCTGCTCCGCTCCTCTTCCTCCTCCACCTCCTCCCCTCCTCCTGCTCCTCCTCCTCCTCCACCTCCTCCTCTTCCTCCTGCTCCCCTCCTCCTCCTCCTCTTCCTCCTCCACCTCCTCCTCTTCCTCCTGCTCCTCCTCCTCCTCCTCTTCCTCCTGCTCCCCTCCTCCTCCTCCTCCACCTCCTCCTCGTCCTCCTGCTCCCCCCCACCTCCTCCTCCTCTTCCTCCTGCTCCCCTCCTCCTCCTCCTCTTCCTCCTCCACCTCCTCCCCTCCTCCTGCTCCTCCTCCTCCTCCACCTCCTCCTCTTCCTCCTGCTCCTCCTCCTCCTCCTCTTCCTCCTGCTCCCCTCCTCCTCCTCCTCTTCCTCCTCCACCTCCTCCTCTTCCTCCTGCTCCCCTCTTCCTCTTCCTCCTCCTTGTCCTCCTGCTCCCCTCCTCCTCCTCCTCTTCCTCCTGCTCCTCCTCCTCCTCCCTCACATCATCTTTCCTCTTTCACAACAAACAACTGATCAGATACATTTTTCACCAAAAGCAGCAAAAACAATCAAAACATTTTTTACAAGAACAGAAAATAAAAGACCTGAAACACGACAGAATACACCTCCTCCTCTATCTCCTCCTCCTCCTCTTCCTCATCCTACCTCCAAAGCATCCTCCTCTCATCTCCTATCCTCTCCTCGTTTCCTCTCCCCTCCTCTTACTCCCTCATGTACTCCATAATCTGATCGATCAGTATTTGGGGGTCGTAGTTAAGGGCTGCTCTCCTCTGGCGCCTGCGACTCCCATGATTCAGTTCTTCCACGGCAGCGGTTGCCATGGTGTTGATGCGTTTCATCCTCTGCAGCCCGGCAGTTGAGGGGCGGAGCTTCTCCTTATCCTCCCCCTCCTCCAGCCTCTTTACCCTGAGGAGGTGGGGCTCGTTGCTAGGCGACGGAGGAGCCACATCATCAAGAGAACGACGGGTTCTCCTGTGGGCGGAGCTAACGGGTTCGGCTGCGGTGACGGACAGGTCCCTCCTCGCTCGGCGGCCGGAGGAGATCACCGCGGCGTCGTTAGGGCCGATGCTGGACAGTATCCTAGCAACCAGACGTCTAAGGAGGAGGAGCCGTACAGGTATCATTAGTGTAGGAGGGTGTGGCTTGTCAGGAACACATAAATAATATTCTGTGATTAAAGATTAAGGTATTATTTGATATTATTCTTTGTAAAAAGCTGTTGTGACACATTTAGTTTGACATGTTGTATCATGAAGAACTAAAGACAAACAGTA
Organism: Trachinotus anak; assembly: GCF_046630095.1. Classification (NCBI taxonomy): domain Eukaryota; kingdom Metazoa; phylum Chordata; class Actinopteri; order Carangiformes; family Carangidae; genus Trachinotus; species Trachinotus anak. The sequence goes on from NW_027273873.1 coordinate 68,118, forward strand.
ACAGGCTGAGTTTCAATGGTCTGTTTCTGAAGAGCTGAGAACAAACTGAGGAAACTGTGAGAGGCAAAATATCTTTACAGAAAAATGATGTCACTGAAAACACTGAAAGAAAAGTTTTGAAATGATGATGAAAAGTCATCAAATGAAATCTAGTTATTATATCTAGTATATATCTAATTAACCCTATAATGCCAAATGCATCAAATTTGATACAAGCATTTCTGAGACCTACTGCATCACCTCATGGTAAAAACTTCACTCAGAACCCTCTTGTATCCAATCTGACACTTGTCTTCCAGCCCCTGGTGGATCCTTTATCACTACAACAATTCAAACACAGCACATGGGACAATCCAGCTTGGCCACCTTCAGATAGTTCCCAACTCACTGGATCAAGGTAAAGAAAAGTGTGATTTTTACGATTTTCCAGTGACATTTTCTTTGAAATTTTTAGTAATATTCTAACATGAACACTTAATCTGTTGGCATTTTAGTATGTAGTAAAATTGTGTATAAAATTTGGAAAAACCTATATGCAAATCATTTTTTGTAATTTTTTTTTTTCAAATTTTGTGAAAGGGCCAAATAAAGGTTCCAGATTCAAGAAATCAGAATTTTCTGTCCATTATTTCTGGGGTCAGGCATTACAGGGTTAATCTATTTATAAATTAAGTAGTAACATGTATTTAATATGTGATATGTTTAATATTTTTGTCAGTTCATGAATTAAGAATTATTATAAAAACCTGAACCTGTGGAGCTGCAGAGACACTGACCAATTGATCAGTTAATATAAACATATTGATTAGTGGACTGACCTCAGAGTGTCCTGGTCTCGGCTCATTCCTGATGAGACTCGTCCCGCCTGCTGGACTCTCTCCTGTCTCGCTCTCTCCAGCAGGGTCTGGACCAGCTGAGGCTCCATCCTGACGGTCACAGGTCACATGTTATTATTTCCACCTGCTGACGTGTTGTCAGACCCCACCCCCTCAACCTGCAGGTGTGCCTCACCTGTCCAACAAGGCCTGAGCTAGCTGGGGTTCCAGGAGGCCTAACCAGGCAGCTGGGGGCCTCCCCATACTCATCCCCTGCCCTGTCTCATCGTAGTCTGGGGGGGCTGGGCCCCGGAAGTCCCCTGGAGGCCCTTCATCATCTTCTTCATCCTCCTCTTCCTCAACCACCTCCACATCTCCTGGGCCAACCAATCCCGCGCTCTCTGCCTCACTCAGTAGGCGGAGCAAAGCAGCCAGGTAGGCTGTGGAGAGATTTGATTGGTTCGTTAGTCAGATTCTGTCACATACTGTCGTTATATGTCAGACAGGTGAAATGATTAAAACTGTCCAACCTGCTCGCTGCTCCTCCTCCTGTTCCTGCCTCTGGTCTCTCTCCACCAATCGCTGTAGGGCCTGGTCCAAGCCCCTCCCCCTCCAGTCATCTGATTGGTAGTACAGGTCGTTGACCCCGCCTCCTTCCTGCATAGCAGGATATGACATCATCTGGTCCTCATAAGGTAGCAGGTTACGGAGATCTCTGCGCTGGCGTCTGACTAATGACATGTCCAGGCCACGCCCCCCACCACGAACTGCAGGTAGAGACTGAGAGAGAGGTCAGAGGTCAGAGGTCACTATCATCGTCATCATCATCATCACCATCACCATCACCATCATCATCATCATTATCATCATCGTCACCATCATCACCATCACCATCATCATCATTATCCTCACATCATCATCATCATCATCGTCATTATCATCATCATCATCACCATCGTCATCATCACCATCATCCTCACATCATCATCATCATCATCACCATCACCATCATCATCATCATTATCATCATCGTCACCATCATCACCATCACCATCACCATCATCAGCATCATCATCACCATCATCATCATCATTATCATCATCGTCACCATCATCACCATCACCATCACCATCATCATCATCATCCTCACATCATCATCATCATCATTATCATCACCATCATCCTCACATCATCATCATCATCATCATCATCATCACCATCATCCTCACATCATCATCATCATCATCATCATCATCACCATCATCATCATCATCATCATCATCATTATCATTATCATCACCGTCACTGCTCTTCCTCTCGCTCTCTCTCTGGATCCAGTGAGGTTAGTTAAATTACTCTTGTCTCCCTTCAGACTCTGTCTGTGAGCTGGACCACAGATCCTTTATTGAGTGAGAGCCTCCACTCTGCAGACTAATCTGACCACAGCAGCATCAAGACTACTGCACTACATGGCCAGAAGTATGTGGACACTGTGGTCATTTACGCACTGCTCTAACAGCCACTTCTGGTTTCAGTCTTTTCAGGCAGGACTGTCTCCTCCTCCCTTTCTGCAGTCGATGAGTTCAGTGTGTACTGAGACTGTCCTTACACACACACACACACACACACACGCACATACACATCTCGTTCAGTTGTGAGCTCAGAGCAGGAAGATTAACGAGCAGCAGAGTGGCGCAGGGAGTGTTTGCCAGATTCTCTTTCCCTGGATTTTGTCTCAGAGGCTACATACAGGATTCCAGGATTCCCAGGTCAGGCTCCCCACTGAGCTCTGTTTACAGGCTCACTCTTTTCATGCCTGTTTATGAACTGTTCTTCCTCCACCTTATTCTAGTTTTAATGCTTCTGGTTGTCCCCTGGTAACCAAGGCAACCCAACCTGTTTAATATCACAACGCTGTGAACTGTGGGTAATTCCCTCAGGCAAAGTCTGCAGAAATGTGGACTTACAGAAAGTGTGCATGAAGGGCCCAACATGTCTGCTAGAGAGCCCTCAAGCCCCCTGATGGTTTTACAGGGGGCCAGTCCTGGGCCCTCATGGACTCACTGGGATCGCGCCTCAAACTGTGTGAGTCTGTGTTCCGAGTCCCGACATGAGGGGGCGTTCACGTGAATTTTCCCAGTGGGAGCCTAACTTTTCCGATTGTTCCAACGGCAAGTGTAAAAGTGTGTATCGAAGCTGCAAAGTGATGTCAGAGAATAAACCAGAGGAGAAACACACAGACCGGAGCTTCCAGATGAGCCACGTTCCTCTGTCTTCCTCCTGTCACTCATCACACACACGTGCTGAACAAAGTGTGTGTGCCCGTCAAACATCGTCCTCCTCAGGTGTGAGTCCCCTCATGGTGACGTTGTTGTGAGTGTGTGAGAGAAACTTGTGTACCTGCTCAGACTGGTGTTTGGACTCGAGTGTGTTTGTGTTTTTTGGAGTAATGAAGTAAAGTATCTGATGATAAGCTAGTTACCTTAGTGACACATGCACTGACATTTGTGGTCGTTGTGTGTAGTTGTGATAATTCAGGCATCACACAGATGAGCTGGAGGAAGTGTGTGTCCTTCATCTTTGACTCAAATATCCTCATGTCCCCACTGAGACGGGGGCGGAGCCGAGCACACACCTGAGAGACCCGGGAATGTTCCAGCTCCATGTGGAGGCTGACACAGGTAAGTCATCTGTTTCCACCTGCTTGACTCACTGTTGGTTTAAACTGTGATTCTCTGTGAAGCTGTTCAGATGTGACTCAGCAGCATCATCACTGTTCATCACACAGTTCACACAAACCGTTGATACAAACTAACACAAAGTGTGTAACACACAGACTGAAGCTGAAAACATAAATCTTTAAAAAGTCAATAAAAACATTTTGTTTACAATGTAATGTGTTTCAATCACACACAGTGAGTTCAGTGTGTGTCTGTGGTCAGTCGTGTGTGAAGTTAGAGTCAGTGGAGAAATGTTGGAGATGTTAAATCACATGTTTGACCTGAGTCATGATCAGACACTGCTGATTATTGTCTGTGTTCACACTGATGATCACAGCATATTCATGTGTTCACTGACGATCTGTTGTCAGGGTCAGCGTTGGTCCTGATGCTGATCCATCGTGTGATAAAGCTTCTCTGTGTCGTGAACATCTGCCACAGTAGGTTTGGTTGTTTGTTTGTTTGTTTGTTTCAGATTGTATTCTCAGGACAAAGCTCTGAGATGTTTCCACTGGTTATAACCAAAAATAGAAACAAAAATAAAAACACAAACGAGAAATTATGATTTAATGAAATAAGTGACACAAAACAGTCAACATGATAACAACACAACAGACACACACAGTGGAATCAGACATACTCAGTCTGCTGTGTATAAGCAGGTCCTATTTCCTGGTGTATTGATACGTTGGCAGGTGGTGAGGCGACCGGGCCGTTCACCTTCAGGCTCATCAGACAGGAACCTTTTCTACATAACGTTTCCTGTCACTTTAAGATGTTGTGTCGTCTTTCTTCATCCGCTCATCCTTTTAGGGTCATGTGACCATCAGCATTAGAGAAGCTCCTGACACAGAGATCTGACCTCACATCAGTTTCTTCTTCTCCACATGAAAAATGTGTGTTTTTATGAAGGTGACCTGAGGTCAGAGTTCCTGTGTGACTGTCAGTGACTGTTGTGGCTCAGTCACATCTGGCTGGTTCCTGATCAGTGTAATCAGGTTGTGTCTGGATCAGGTCAGATAATTTACTTGTGTTTGATCCTGTAACATGAAGAGTTTCATATCAGAGAAATAAAGGTTCTGTCGTGGAGGATTCTGATCATCAGCATGTTTTATAAACCGTCAGGTCATAGATATTAAACTCCCCAGATTTCTATGAGTCACTGTGTGTGTGTCCTCTGGGCATCACTCTGCTTGGTACACAATATAAGATCCCACAGGAGAACAGCTGGAAGCTCTGGCCGCTCTGACGGCATCCACTGAAACGCCGCTGCAGCTGCTCAGACCGATAAAACTGTCTTTAACAAAGGAACCACACGTTGATCAGGAGCTCCCGTACACTGCACAGCAAGCGACGCACAACAAGGCTGAAACCCTCTGACTAGAATGAGTCAAATGGAACAGTGTGTGTGCGGCCGTAAATGTCCCAGCATGCACCACACCTGGGCCCAGACATGGACTCGTTTTCATCTCATCAGATCCATGTGTGTTTTCCTGCTGTGACAAACCTTCACGAGTCTGTCACAGAGACTGTGTGTGTGTGTGTGAGAGAGAGAGAGAAAGAGAAAGAGAGATAAGGAAGCTGTCATTGTCCTGGGAGACGTGCTGTTGCCATGGTGGCATAACGAGCTGTTCTGTTCCTGCCTCCACTAATTTGATTGTTCCTGTGTGTGTGTGTGTGTGTGTGTTTATCTCAAACAGGTTTGTATGTCTGTACTTCTTAGGACCACCAACCAACCAATCAGCAGTCAGCTGAGAACAAAGTGAATCAGCTAAAATCTGACACTTGAAACAGGAAGTGACTGTCGTCAGTGTCGACTGACCCGAGCAGCCGTGGCTCCTTCGTTTCCTGTTGTTTGTCAGTCAGACTGATTGATGACAGTAACGTCTCTGCCTCAGATTAATGGAGGAGCTGATATCTGTGATTCAGTGTGATGATGACATCAGCAGCTCTGGGATGTAACGAGGAGGAGGTATTAATGAGTCCTCTGAGGAGCATCACTCACTGCAGGGTCCAGGTTTTTCCTGCAGGACCTGGAGCTGGATGTGGATAGAGATGATACCTGTGTCTGTTCTGAGAAACAGAAACGTGTTTATTCACAGAATCTTTTTATTCTCTGAACAAACGAAGCTGAAGTTGTTAAATGTCTGAACACAAGATGAACTTTGATTAAATCCATTCTGAATCTGGAGAAATGATCACGTTTGATGTTGTTCACTGATGTTCACTGTTTCCTACAGAACCCACTGACACTGAAGCTTTTGGTTCAGGCTCAGGCTCGGGTTCAGGATTCAGTCTTTCCGGTTAAATGAGACTGTAACAAACAAGGTCATAGGTCGTCTGTCAGCAGGTTATTATGACCCAGAGTTAGGTTCTGTTGCTAGGCGACATCTAGTGGTCGTAGTAATGATGACAGGAGCAAAGGGAAAAGTGCGGTGACGTAGTTTATAGAGCGACAAAGTCTACGTCAGGAGGAGGTTGGGGTGGATGAGTCAGCAGTAGATTGGCTGATATGATTCGAACGTTTTCTGCCTTTATTTGAAAGCAGCAGTATAGACAGACGGGAAATACAGGAGAGGGAAGAGGAACAATGCCGCAGATGGTCCAACCAGCCGAGACTCCAACCAGGAAGGTGGCGCCTGAACCATTCAGCTGTGACGGCGTCCAATTATTTCCAAGTTTGACCTCATTAATCAAGTGCTTATCAGTCTCTGTTTGAGCCCTGCTCTCTTCATATTTGTCAGTGTGATTGTGTTGTGATTGTGTGTAATCACAAACAATCTGGTGGTCTGACCTTTGGCCTCTATTCTGACCCAGCCAGGCGGCGAGGCAGGTGTCTGGAGTTGTGTGGACGGAGGAGGAAACGTAGAAGAAGAGATGAGAACTGAAACGTGTCAGAGTGGGCGGAGCCTGAGGCTCAGTGTGTTTGTGTCGTCCCCATCAGCAGCTTCCCTTTGAGTGAACGTTAGTTGGACTGGGCGGAGCCACATGACTGAACACAACTGAGCAGGTCATGAACGCAGCGTTGGAGACAGTATGAACTGACTTAACAAGATGAAGTCCAGATGAGATGGTCTGGTCTATGGAGGATTTTTGCTTTGTCATCAGCTCCTGTTGCCTAGCAACCATGACAACACATAACTTTTCTTCACAGTAACTTGGTTTTAACAGTTGTACGTTTACTGTTGAACTGAGCTGAAACACAACACTGACATTAACAGTTAATCCTCAGACTATGTGCTGTTTGATGAGAGATTCATTTCATTACCAGCACAATGAATCTTAGAATATGTTGGACCATGAAGGACACGTTTGAAGGAGCCTTTGAAGTGGGACAGTACAGCTGCTGCTGTAGGATTCAGAGGGTTGGACCAGACGACCTGTGTGGTGGTTCAGGTGGTTCAGACAGGACCAGTATGAAACCAAAACCACCACCTTCCTCCAGTAACAACAGGAGACCAGAGGGTTCAGCCTGGGTTTGTTCTCTCTGACTCTGGGTCATGCTGCTGTTTCCTGGGTGATCCTCACTTTGATCATTTCAGACGCTGGTCTGAGTCAGACTCAGCCCCGACCCCGTGGATTCACCACGACGGGTTCAAGAGCTCCAGCTTCATGACTCTACTGTAACTACATCATGTTAACATCCACAGGACTGTTACCTGTTACACGCACACTCACACACTCACACATGCACACTCACACACACACACACGCACACTCACACACACGCACACACTCACACACTCACACACACGCACACTCACACACACGCACACACACACACACGCACACACACACACACTCACAGACACACACACACACATACACACATGCGCGTCAGGTGTCAGGAGACCTACTGTAACCTGTAATATTTGGCCCTGTTGCCACGGGCTACCGTCTCCTGTCGCTATGGTGACAGGAGCTGAAATGAAATGTTTCTTCGGTCACAGTTACTGCCCACACGCACACACACACGCACACACACACACACACACAGACACATACGAACAAGCCACAGTCTTCTCCCATTGCCTCTGCGCCAGTTCTCCTGATCAGTAAATCAATAACCAATACATCAAATAGAAAATAGAACACACATACACACAAGCACACATACACACAGACACACACACACACACACACACACAGACACACACACACACACAGACACACACACACACACACACACACACACACACACACAGACACACACACACACACACACACACACATACACACACACACACACACACACAAGCACACACATACTGTGATATAACAGGAAGAAGATAAACAGCAGCGACATCATTCTGCATTATGATCATGTTACCGTGGTGACACAGCTTCATGACATTGAACGAACACATATGACACACACCTACACTCGCTCTCCCTCTGTACAGCGGCTGTGACTCGTCCTTACCTGGGCAGTGTGGATCAGAGCAGTGCTGAGCAGCAGGAGGCCGAGCGACGCCATGCTACCGACTGAACACACACAGACACACACTGACTCCAGCTACAGACACGCATCTGATAACAGGGAGGGGGAGGTGCTACAGCAACCAGGAGAGAGAGGGAGGGAGGGAGGGCGAGCAGTGATGACTAAGGAGAGGAGGCAAGAGGGAGTGAGATAGGTAATGAGAGAGGGCGGAGCTATGGAAGAGGAAGGGAGGAGGAGGGGAGGGATGGAAGAGAGGAAAGAAAAATAGATGAGTAAGGATGGAAGGAAGGAGAAACAAGGTGGGGAGAGGAGGGGGCAGCTATGGGGTGAGAAGAGGTGGAGGAGGGAGATGCAGGAAGAGGAAGAGAGGAGGAGTAATTCATTCATTCTCACACACTCACTCACTGTGTTCTTCTGTTTGTTCATTCATTGTCATTTGTTTATTCATCATTCATCCATTCGTTCACTTGTCTTATCTTAAGATATATTATTTGCAGTGTTATTAATTCATTCAGTTGTATATTCACTTATTCGTCAATTATTTGTTCATCAGTCTGTTTATTGTTTATTCATCCATTCATTCCTCCATAGATCAGTTTCTTGGCTTCAATACTCACTTTTTAATTCATGTTAATCTGTTCGTCTGTTTATTCATGTTTGTTCATTCGTTCATCGATTCACTCCTTCACTCATCTTCAGAAACAGACAGAATCAGACGAGTTTGTTGTTTATTGAAATTTTCCACTGAATAAACACAAGGGGGGGGGGCGTCTCCATAGCAACAAGTCACACACACATGTCATCATCATCGACACTGTCAACACCATCACCATGGTTACTGATGCTGAGTAGAATATCATCACACAGGAAGTTACATCACAGAGGCAGAGAGGAGAGTCACAAAGAAGAACGACAAGAAGAACGAGACTGGAAGAAAGGGGGGAGAGGAGGAGATGAAGGAGTAGAGAAAGAGGGGAGGAGAAAAGGAGCACAAGAAGAGGAGGGAAGGAAGGAAAAGAGACAAAAGAAAAGAAGATAATGAAAGGTTGAGAGAAATAGGAAATAGGAGAAAGTAAAGAAGTAAAGAGTGGTGAAGAGTTGAAGGAAAGAAAAGAGCTAAAGAGAGAATGATGGAGAGGTATAACAGAAGAAGTCTGGATAGGTAACACACTCACACACACACCTGTACAGGAGAACAGGAAGTAGAATCACAGCGATCATCAGTTACTGTACAACACGAGCAGGAAACACGTCACCATGCGGAGGAAGATACCGACGCTAGAAACAGCTTCACTTTCCAAAAAAACAACCAAAGAAGAAGAAGCAGTTTTCTTTTTTACAAAAACAGCTCATGGCTGCTGCTGATTGGCCAAGAGCCAAAACGTCCGTCTGAACCGTCAACTGTATTATTATCTGACATTTGAACGTCAGTCAGTGTGTTAACTGCTGAGCTAATGTTAGCTAACGTTAGCTGCTCCGACTGCAGCAGATTCAGCAGAAATCGAGTCAACGAGCAAAGTTTTATTGTCTTGTTTTCATACATTTAATCAAACTGCTGCAGCCCAGCTCATGTCAGGAGCAGCTTTCGAGGCTACAGTGAGTCGCTATGGGAAAGTGATGAGTCGGGCCGGGGCTAGCTGCTAGCATGCTAACTTCAGTAGAAGAAACGATATGTTGGAGACCGGCGTTACAATTGGTATTTGTCTCCACCTCTGGAGACGGATGTTGGTGAGTAAAGAATAAAGTTTGATGCTGAACTCACAACGTTTCTTTGAGACTGGTGAGTAAACAGCTGCTAATGCTAACATTAGCTATGTAGCAATAGCAACACTTGTGGCTTTTAACTGCAGTCACATGACGCCGCTGAGGAAGACTGACCCAGACCTGAACAAGAAGAAGACTGGTAGGAAACTGCAGTGATGGCTTCACTTTTGGGAGCTGTGACGTCGTCAGTCATTGGTTCCTTCTTTGACTGGATACCAAGACGCCACAGAAACGATCCTGATTCCGCGCAGCTTCTCACAGATCTGAGAAATGGTCTCTGTTTTCAGCAGCTAAAATATTCTGACGTGAAATCTCATGTTTCAGACGGACGTTCCTGCGGCGCCGCGCCCTCTCCACTGAGCAGCAGCAGGAATGTAACAGAACGAAGCTCCGGCTGAGCCCATGAATCAAACACACACAGTACAAACTGTAGTGACAAGGAGCCATTTTGGATCCAGTTTCCACCTGGTGTCACCATGAAGCTGGAGTCCAGACTGGGTTTACTGTGTCTCCAGAATGACATCACTTCCTGTGTTGATATTTACATGCAGCAAGACAAGCAGCGAACAGCTGGGAGGTGATGTTGGCTGACGCAGGGTCATTGGGTCAGATCCGGTTTTATCTGGTTCTTATTTGGTTCAAATCTGGTTTGATTCTGGTTTGGATCTGATCGTTGTGAACCCAGGCTGAACAGCTTCATGACTGACCGATGTGAATCTGGTCTGTTGATGTTAGGGGCGGGACATATGACAGGGGACGGGGTTCAATAGGAAACATGAAGAAACGGTTCATTCTATATTATATATCTGTTCAAAGTGATATCTATACAACACAAACATACATTCTCTCCACAGATTAATATGAATTTAACTCTTATCAACAATGTCACTGGTTTCAGAAGGTTTCTATTTGTCAGTGTTGTTTGTTGTTGTTATTGTTGTGGTTCTTTGTTCAAGTTGTGGATTTGTTAGTTATAAGACTCTTTAATCATTTACACATTGATTCATTATAGTGAACATCTAAACAACCCCCCCTCAATCTCCCGCCCCTCCCCCTCCCTCACACCACCCCACCCGTTAACTTTGCAGATAGACAGGAGTGTTGCATTGTGGGTAGGTTGCAGGCGACCCACTCTCAGTTCACTCCGACGCTTTCTGTGAAGGAAAGGCAGAAACATAACAGACAGTTTAGTCTCAGGCTCTAATTAACACTGATGAGAAAAAGTAAAAATTTGTGTTTAAATCAGAGTCTTCGTGAGTGATGCTCCTGACCAGACAATCAGCAGGATCATGTCAGTCACAGGTAAAAACTAGAGCTAACATTAACATAACGTTATCAGGGGCTGGTAAAGATCCTGCTGCTGCTCTCAGTCTGAATCAGACTGTTTCACATGTTGAACAGTGAGATCTGATTTAAATACCTGTTAGAGATAAAACAGCTGTTCACTGCAGCTCTGATCGAACAGGAAGAAAATAAATATCACCAGACGCATCGGTTTGATTAACTAATTAATGAGATGGACTCACCTGCTTCCTGTCAGTTCACATCTGATTGGAGAAGGAGGTGGGCGCCCCCTGCTGGCCGTAGCCCTGACCGTACTCTGCATCCTGGAGGACACACAACACAACACAGATGCGACGCACTGAGTGACAGTGCAACAGTTCAGTTTTAATCCTGGACCATACTAATACTGTACAGTATAGTACAAGTACTGTGCTATTTCAGCCCTTATCAACAATGTTCAAGTCCTTTTCTGGCACCAGCTCCTCATGCTGCTGATTCACAGTGAACTGTTTTTCAAATGAGACACATGATGTAATTCAGCCAATCAGCTTCATTCTGTTGGTTTGTGAACATGGATCCATGTTGTTAGAGGCCGAGTGTAAACGATCTTTACGATTCGTTTCATGGACGTCTTCAAGTTCAATCACGATAGAAAATTATCAGTTGCCCGCCCCAACAACATTTCATTCAAATCACCATGCTTTAGACAGCGCCATGCTCCTTTCACAGTCACCTGTTATAGTTTCATTGAGTATTAATTAGTCCAGCTGATCACCTGGTTGTATCCTTGCTGGCTGTAGTCAGGTTGGTATCCCCCCTGGTTGCTGGCGTACGGGTCTTGTTCGTACGCCCCCTGCTGGCCGTAGGCGTCAGGTGCAGCAGGTTTTCCCTCTGGAGGAGGAGCCCGCATGAAGGGAGCGATGATGCCCGTCTCCTTAAAGACGAACCAGAGGTTTCCCGCCCACAGGATCAGGTTAATGAAACCAAATGCCTAGAGGAGAAGAGACTGAAGTGTTGGTTTGATAACAGAAGAGAAACTTTATTGAACCTTTATTTTAATATTTGATGACACATTTCTTGTCAAAAAAGGCCAGTATCATAACAGTAGTTGTGTTCGTCCTGAACAGCCCTGTTCGGCTGAGGCATCAGGGTTGGTGAAGGTCTTACCACAGAGGTGTTGAGTCCAGACATGACCGGGTCATGGACTTCACGGCAGCGGTTCTCCTCAACCTCACAGGCCTCGATCAGAGTGATCACTCGGTCCGGGTCAGTTGCCCTCTTCACGTCGGACAGACCTTTGGCCCAGGCCGCCGAACTCACCAGCCACATGAAGGCGAACACCCCGGTTACCCCCAGGTCCTAAAACACACAGTGTATGAGTGATGTTTCCCAAAACCCACCTGTCACCTGGGCGGTCAGGGGGGGCACTTACAATCAGCGGGCCCTTGTTGTTCTCCTTGTACTTCTCAAAGAAGAAGACATAGATGCTGAGAGCCGCTGTGGAGTAGAGGAATGCGAAGACACCGATGGTGACGAAGAATTCGGCTGAGGAAGAGTAGTCGCCAACCAGGAAAAGACGCTCTTTGTTCCCGGCCTTACAGGTGGGGGCGTCGAAATACACCTGGTGGAGTCTGACAGAGGAAGAGTGTGAAATGTTTGTGTTCAGTGTGCATTAGTCAATCAACTGATGACATCAGACTGATGAATCAAGCTTTATTACAGAGCTTCACTTCCTCTTTACTGAGAATCACTGTGAATCCTGGATCTGATGTCTCAGTAAAGATTGTGATTATTCATGAATCTATTTGTCACTTCAGTTTTTTACATTTTTAACCTCTGATTATTTTTAGTTTTATGATGATCAGCTCTGTGTTTATTACTGATCCACTATATTTACTATATCTCCAGTAATCTGGTGATCACGGTGGAGCTGCTGCCTACATGTGTCCTTACAGGGATGTTCTTCTGTTTGCTCTGTCACTGTCTCTCAGTGATCATCACTGAACCAAAACCTAGTTATGAAAAATCTGTTTAGTCCAGTTTGGTTTCAGCACTTCTTCCTCTTCTTCTTCTTCTTCTTCTGGACTGATACATTTATCTATAGTTCTGTTTTCAATAATGAAGCTTTTTGACTCTGGACTCAGTTCTGGACTCAGTCCTGGTCTCGGTCCTGGTCTTGGTCCTGGAGTTGTGAGGAGTCCTGAATCTAGCGACTCCTCATCTGTTTGTTCTGTTTTCTCTCTGTGTTCAGTGTTAGACTCTGTTCACAATGACTGGATGTCAGTTACTGACAGTTTCAGAGGTGCTGATGATGATGATGAAGATGATGAAGATGATGATGTGTTGTACTGACCTGAATGGATACTCAAACTCCACTTGTATATTCAGGTCGCTTTCTGTCCGGTTCTTACACTCCACCGACATCCGGAACATCCCTGAGTAACTGCCACAGGTGGAGAAGGCGAAGATGGCGAAGAACTGGAGAAAGAGGAGGAGGATGATTATATCTGGATCAGATCGTGATCTGGATCAGATATAATCTGGATCAGATCTGATTTTCTCCTGAGATGTTGATGAGAGTTAAACCTCCTGATCTGCTCCTTTAATTGGATCAGTACCAACATTTAATGAGTTCTTCCCTGGACCAGGACCAGGACCAACCAAGTTTGATGAAGACTGGTTCAGGACTTTTTCTGTAATCAGACTGAACAAACGAACAAACGAAGGCTGATGATGAAGATGACACACGAGGTGATAACAGAGAATCTTAAATATGAACACAGTGCGATTGATTCATTGATTGACAGACAAATGATCAGAGACTGTTTTGACATTGTCGCTGTAAAAACCACCTCCACTTCCTCTTTGTTTCCGTTATTAATGATGCATTAAATATTTCTGTCTGTGAGTTTATAGTTGACCATGTGTAATTATAAGAAACTCTTTATTAGAGATGTGAATACATCGTCTGTCATCGAGAATCTTTATCAAACTAAATATAATTCAGGTTTAACTTTTATACGTTTTTTGTGGTGATTTTCCCTCAGGAAGTTATAAAACCTTCCTTCACCATTTCACTTTACCATAATTATCAATGGCATAATAATAATAATGAAGATCTGCGTGATCTGGTTCTGGTCTGGTTCTGAGTGTTAGTGACATGAAGGAAACAGGTGGTTAACACCTGCTCGTTATTGTTGAGATTTTAGGAAATTATGTTGGAAGAGCTTAAAGTTTCTGGAGTTAAGAAGAAGAAGTCGTTAATGTGCAGGAGATGATTCATAACTAATATTTCTGAGTTAATGTAACTGAGGTAAAGACCACAACACATCGACTGACCTGAAGTTTCTTCTTACCTGTAGTCTGCAGCCACACTGGAAACATTTTCATTTCTGTGTTGAACTGATTTTGATTGTTTTCTCACAGAGGCTTTATGATCAGAACAGTCACCAGATTACACAGATCTTTCATTTCACTTTCATTTCAGCCTCTTTCAGAGAAATTAAAAAATTGCCCAACTTCCTCTGCAAGTATTTCAGCTCTGGTGACACAGTAACACAGAAATTATATGACATCAGTTTTTATCTGAAACCTCAGGTTAACCAACTGAATCAGAATGAACTATTTCCTGAGTGATAGAAGGGTCAGTGTTAGAGGAAGTTAGAAGTTAATGTCAGGTTTCTCCTCGTGTTCCTTCCACCTCTAGAACCAAACCATCTGACAGAACCTGCAAACAAAGAGTTTTGAGGAGAACATGAAGGACCTGGATCTCACTGAGGCTTAAATTAGAGCTTTTTTAAATGCAGTTCTGTTGGAGTGTGTCTGCAGGACGATGACTCATCATCACGTTTATCTACACAGACTCAGAGTCGGTGTGGAGCTGCAGCAGGAATCAAACCCACAACCCTCAGTCAGTGCCCTGCTCACCACCACCACCATCATCATCACCATCATCATCATCACTGAGCAGCAGGCTTACAGAGGCCACACACACACACACACCATGCTAAGCAGGGAGAGTGTGACTGACCACCTGCTCAATGTGTGTGTGTGTGTGTGATGACAGACATGAACTGTCAGATGTGTTGTTGCTATGGAAACCTCCACAGGTAGATTTCTGTTGAATGACAACCTCTTGAGAATGTTCTCAGAACGTTTTGGGAACGTGTTTAGAGGAAGGAGAGAGAAAGGAACAGGAAACATGTCAGAGGGATGAGTCAGTGGAGGAGGCTGCAGCGTGTTGTGTGGAGCTGTGAGTGTGTAGTTGTTGCTGTAGATGTACAGCAGGTGTTGTGTAACAGGTGTTGTGTAGCAGGTGTGGTGCAGCAGGTGTGGTGTAGCAGGTGTGGTGTAGCAGGTGTTGTGTAACAGGTGTTGTATAGCAGGTGTTGTAAAGCAGGTGTGATACAGCAGGTGTTGTGTAACAGGTGTTGTGTAGCAGGTGTGGTGCAGCAGGTGTTGTATAGCAGGTGTTGTGTAACAGGTGTGGTGCAGCAGGTGTTGTATAGCAGGTGTTGTGTAGCAGGTGTTGTGCGGCAGGTGTTGTGCGGCAGGTGTTGTGCGGCAGGTGTTGTATAGCAGGTGTTGTGTAACAGGTGTGGTGCAGCAGGTGTTGGTCTGATGAACTCACCCATTCTAAGACCTTAATGAAGCCCAGAGGAACCTTCAGGACCCTGAACTGACCCTGGGCCACCAGCTGCAGACAGACACACACAGTCACTGATTAGACACAACAGACACACTGATAACCTGTTACCTGTCGTGCAGGTGTGTTTGGTACTTCTCTCAGTGACAGGAAGGGATTATAATATCACATTTTAATACATTTCCTCAGTAACACTTTGATAATGATGATGTCACAGTTATTAAACACTGAGGCTCCGCCCACAGCAGCATCAGTCTGTTCCTGCCCTCAGGTGGCTGGAGTGAGTACGACAGACGGACAGGTGTCAGACTGAGGTATTCCTCTACTCCAGGAAAAGTACCTGTACTACATTACAAGTAACAGTACTTCATTCAAAGTGTAAGTACAAGTACAGAAGTATTATCAGCAAAATGCTGTTAAAGTATCAGAGTAAAAGTACTTCCTGTAAGACAGACAGTCAGTCAGACAGAGAGACAGTCTGTATTCAAACAAACAGATCTGTGTCCCTCTTCAGGTTTCAGTCTGTTCTTCTCTCAGTCGACATATTTAATTCTCAGATTTCAGATCAGTTACTACACTGTGTCTGTTTCTGTCTGTGACACCAGAGTCCATTCAGAAATCAATGAAAAATATCACTGGTCTCTGCCGAGGATGTTGATAGTGTAGGATAATTACAGAAGAACCATCAGAATAAACTGACTGTAAATTCTTATTTGACTGAAAAAAGTCAAACATAGATTTTAATAACATCATGTTTTAGAAATGTTACATAATAAATATATTACATAATACTCTGAAGCAAGTTGTCGCATGTTATTATAGAAATATCACATAATATAATTAATATGTTTTTAATTGCTATTACTAGAACACAAAAGGTGAGCAAAAAAATCGATTCATATTAGAATCATGATTCTATCTCTACTGATTCAATATGGATTCATACATTTCAAAACATCGATTCATATTCTTCAGTCTTGTAACAGCTGCTTTACATTTCTCCTGACATGAGTTTAGCTCCAGTCCTACAGATGGCGCCGTGTCGCTCTCTGTACAGATGCTCCTCCTTGATGTGAGCAATAGAAAACATAAAGAAACAGTAATTCAGCCCCATCTTCACTGAAGGGAGCGTTTGATTTTATAACCTGGAGTAGAAAAAGGAGCTCGATCAGACCCCTGCAGCTTTAAGATCCGATCATCACCTAAGTGTCTGTCATGAGGAGGCTGAGAGCCTCTGGTGATCTGAGTGATCCAATAAAAATACAGCAGATTTCAGGTAAACACTCAGAGAAACCAAATCCTGCAAGGTTGGATGGTGGGTCCAGGTGGGCGGGGCTTGGGGCGTGGCTGAGGGTGGTGACTGCTTTGTTGTGACATCACAAAGTTCCAGAAGTCCTGACGGCTGGTTTTAAGGCTCAGTGTCTGAATACAGGCTGTGTGCATTTCTCTGTGGACTGAGGCTTTGATACTTTCACAGTATTAATATAGAACCTAGACCTGCTTTATAATCACAAACACATGGACATCCACCTTTAGACTGGATGGAGCTTTCATGAAATCCTACTGTTTACTCAGTTCAGTCTATTTTTCTACAGGAACATGTAGAATTATCATTTTTAAAAAGTTAATTTTATTTGTATGAAACCCTTTGCTTCGAATAAGCAAAACTGTTGCTACCAATTGACGATTAATCGACCAGTCACTGCTGTTCTACTCAGAAACATGACAGCTGTTATAACGTGATGATGAATTCACAGAGAACCTCCACCCTGACGGCGCTGGAGCAGGAGCAACAGTGTCAGTGATGCTGTAGCGACGTTACAGGAACCTTCCGGTAGAAACGGTGTTTCTCTGCTGGGCTCCATCTTACTGCTGAGGCGGAGGAGCGGCGGGACCCGGGTTAAAACCGGGTTAAAACCGGGTTAAAACCGGGTTAAATAACACGGGAGCAGATCAGTGGATAAAACCGGAGCCGCTGAGACCCGCGACCACAACATCAGCATCAGCACCATCTGCATCCAGAGCAGAGAGGACCCCCCCCCCCTCCTCCGGCTGCCATTTTACAACCACACACACACACACACACACACACACACACACATATACAAACACACATATACAAACACACAGGAAGATGGTTTCATCACGCGAGCCCTGAACATTGATGAAACGGATCGTGATGTTTCTCCTGCAGACCCCCCCCCCAGTAAACCCGGGCACCCTCAGCGCGTGAACACGGTCTGATGAGTCAGATGTGAGATGAAACGACACTAACATGATGTCAGTGAATAAAATCAGAGGCATCAGCTGATTCCTCTGATCTTGTTCCGTTGTTATCACCGCGGCTCCGCGGCGGCCCGACCCTGACGCCCCACCGGGAGACCACCGGAGGACCCGGCGGGCCGCCCCGAACACACACGAACACACCCCGAGCACAACAGTCGCACATACATGTGAGAAAGAGGAGCAGAATAAAGAGATGAAGGTGTGAAAGCTCAGTGTTTGTACCTGATTTACGACGTCCATCCTGCCGCCTGTCGAGAGGAGAGAGAGGAGATGGAGGGAGGCGGGGGAGGCGGGGGGAGGCGGGGAGGGGGCCGCCTCTGTGCCGCGTCATTTATTTTTTATTTACTGTTCATTCGAGCTGAAGCTTCAGCTGCTCAGAGGTTTAATATTAAACAAGAGGAGATGAAAGGGTTAATGAGCGGCTGATTCCCGCCTCAGCTTCAACATCTGCACATGCATCAGACACTTCATCACATCAGGTTAAATACTGACATATTCAGGAGGGACGTGATTGCGTCATCGCGGAAGTAGGAGGTGTTGACGTGTGATGATGATGATGACGGTGACCTGTAAATGTACCATGTGACGCAGGAAGTGATGTAGAGACCAGAGCCAAGATCCCATGGATGATTTCAGACATGGACTACATCCATGCAAGATCCTCTATACAGAAGATAACGCAGTACAAGCAGCACCAATAGTACGAAACTGTGTACACTTCAATTCACTTCAGTTTTATTTGTATAGCGCCAAATCATAATATACATTATCTCAAGGCACTTTACAGGGTAAGGTCAAGACCTTACTTTGTTACAGAGAAAAACCCAACAGTTCCCACAAAGAGCAAGCGCTTGGCGACAGGGGGGAGGAAAAACTCCCTTTAACAGGAAGAAACCTCCAACAGAACCGGGCTCAGGGTGGGGGGGTCTGCCTCGATCGGTTGGGTTTAGGAGAAGATAAAAAGAGGGGGAGGGGGAGGAGAGAGGAGAGAAGAGAGAGAGAGAGAGACCAGGAACAGCTGTGTAGGTAATGGTGTTATCAATAATAATGACAGGTAACAGTGGTTAATAGTAAAGATGAGTAGTGGTGGATCTGGATCCTGCTGCTCCCGAGGCAGAGAGACCTGCAGAATGAGAGAGAGAGAGAGAGAGAGGGAGAGAGAGAGAGAGAGAGAGAGACAGACAGAAATAGAGAGAGAGAGCCCAGTGAATCATGGGAATCCCCCAGCAGTCTAGCTCTATAGCAGCATAACTAAGGGATGGGTCAGGACATACCCGAGCCAGCCCTAACTATAAGCTTTACTAAACAAGACAGTTTTAAGCCTGATCTTAAAGGTAGAGAGGGAGTCTGCCTCCTGAACCCACACTGGGAGCTGGTTCCACAGGAGAGGAGCCTGATAGCTGAAGGCTCTGCCCCCCATTCTACTCTTACAAACTCTGGGAACCACAAGTTGACCTGCATTTAGAGAGCAAAGTGTCCTATTGGGAAAATAGGGAACTATAAGCTCTCCAAGGTACGATGGTGCCTGACCATTAATGGCTTTGTAGGTGAGGAGGAGGATTTTAAATTCTATCCTGGAGTTTACAGGGAGCCAATGCAGAGAGGCTAACACAGGAGAGGCGTGATCTCGTTTCCTAGTTCCTGTCAGTACTCGTGCTGCCGCATTTTGGATCAATTGGAGGCTTTTTACTGAATTTTTGGGACGTCCTGACAATAAAGAGTTACAGTAGTCCAGTCTTGAGGTAACAAATGCATGAACTAGTTTTTCAGCATCCTTTAGACACAGAATGGGTCTGATTTTAGCAATATTGCGCAGGTGGAAGAAGGCTGTCCTACAGACTTGCTTTATATGTGAAGTAAAGGACAAGTCCTGGTCAAAAATGACACCAAGGTTTCTGACTGTAGCACTGGAGGCCAAGGTGATGTCATCCAGAGTCAGTATATTATCACATAGTGTATCTCTGAGGTGTTTTGGGCCAATTACAATAACTTCAGTTTTGTCTGAATTTAAGAGTAAGAAATTACTGGTCATCCAGGTTTTTATGTCCTTAAGACAGACCTGAAGCTTGGCTACCTGGTTAGTCTCACCTGGCTTCATGGATAAGTACAGCTGGGTGTCATCTGCGTAACAGTGGACATTTATCTGGTGCCTCCTAATAATGTTTCCTAGAGGAAGCATACATAGAGTGAAAAGTATTGGTCCTAGCACCGAACCTTGTGGAACTTCATGACTGACTGTAGTGTTGATAGAAGAGTTATTGAAGTTTTAACTTTTAACTCCTGGTTTTACGTGTATGTCCCTCTAAACCCCTGTGATAGGACAGTGTCCTCTGCAGCAGTGAACCTCTGCTGGAGCTCAGTGGGCTGCCAGAGGAGACTCAGCTTCTCAGAGACCAACCAAACTTTTGATATTAAAGTTACGTGTCTGATGATCACCCTCTGCAGATGCTCACATGACACATCAATTTCTTTAATGGAAGAACTCAGATGTTGCTACTGAGCCCCACCCTGGGGACACATCTGTTAAACATATGTGGCCGGAGCACGGCTTACTCCTCCTCACAGTGGGGCGCTGTGTCACCCTGTGGCACTGATTTGTGGGCGGGGAGCGCACCTTTATATATAGGGGCCTGGGTACACCTGGCGCACTCTCTCTCTTCCTGTTCCGCTCGTCCGTGGTGGTGGCTGTGGCCTGGAGTGGCGTGGTGAAGCCGCGTTTTGCCATAATAACGCACGCTCTGCCCTTCAGCGCAGTGCGCGTGCCCAGCATCAGTGCGTCTTTGGCGTGTCGCCAGAACGACGCGCGCTCTCCTTCGGCGCACGGGTAAGGGGCATTGGCGCACACTGCTGCTTTCTCTCCCACTCACGTGTTGACTGTTTGGTGACATGGCTGTTTCTGCTGCAGTGAGGCGGACTGCTGGAGTCACGGGGCTGAGCTGCCCTGCTGGGGGCCTGTCGGCGTTGTCCGCCTCTCGTTTCAGCCTGTTATGCTGCTCCCGACTGATTGTTTTGTCCTGCTCTGTCCTAGACCTCTCGGCGCTCTGTAATCCCCTGCTGGTGAGGCCCAGAAACTGTTAAAGCCACCATTTCCTGGACCCACTGCTGTTTTGGCTGCGTTGGTTCATCCTGACTGTTTTGGCTCACTGAGGCCGTTTTGACTCCTCAGCTCTTCTGAGCTGTGGGGAAGCGACGTACTAAGGCTCTTCACAGAGCTGGTGTCAGGGCCTATTGCTACTTTAAGGATTCTGTTTAGTTCATTAATCAACCTTGAAAAGATTTATTTTGTTTTTAATTACTTAAAGTATATTGTGTGTGTGTGTGTGTGTGTGTGTGTGTGTGTGTGTGTGTGTGTGTGCGTGCGCGTGCGTGCGTGCGTGCGTAAGAGTGTTAGGTAGCAATCAGGGGCCATATTAACTGGGAGGCCAGTTTTATAACTTGCTTTCTTGTCTTTGTGGACAGGTGCGGAGGGCCAGGCGGCGACCCAATTCCTGGTGGTGGTATTTTCTTCACCAACCCCTTGTGGGTGTGTGTGTTTGCAGTGTCACGGGTGTTTTTGGTTAGTTATTCCTCCCCATGATTTGATTTTGGGCCGCCGTAGCCTCCACAGCCCTGTTCATTCCGCTCTGTGGCCCCAGTACGTAATTACGAGCCAGTATTGTTCAAGTGATATTTTAAGTGGTTGTAAAATAAATCATTTTTCTACTTTTCCAAATACGTCTCTGCCCGTGGTATACGGACCTGTGTAGACCTGTGTATAGTAAATTTAACCATCTCATATAAACTATCTCCTGGGGCGAAATTCCCCAGGTGGCATTGTCGGTACACCCTTTTCCACCCCTCCACTCGCCACACATACATTAGATTTCATTCATTAACTTAGAGGATGCTGCTGTTTCACAGTTCAGATTAAGGTCTTTGAGATGTTACAGTACACTTATATATTTTTGATGGGGTCACATCTATAGTTGCCCCCCAAAGCAGATAATACAGTTAATGCACTGTTACATAAAACTGTGTCTGAGCCTCTGGCAGACACACAGTTGTGAGTCCAGATGTTGAACCTCTGATTTAACTCTCTCAGGTGAAAACTGGGTGAGGAGCTCCTGCAGTGACTTGAGTCAGACAGCAGGTGGATCTGAGCTCAGGACTTCCCACCTGCAGGAAACAGTCAGAGACACTTTCTAACAGCCTGTGATTTACAGTGGAGCTTCTTCCACTCAGACTTCGTCCTCACTCTGTCATTAAAACAATAATTACCCTGATGTTGAATTCCCATTCATTTGTGTTTTATGTTCTTACGTGTTTTTCCTTCCACAGCTGCATTTGACAAAGGTGCGTTTGTTTCCTCCTCCAGCGTACCTGTTATGATGCTACTTTCACAAAAACGTATGACTAAGTCCTCAAATAACATCTGTACATATGATATAGTTTTCAATGTTGAATTGTAGTCAATGAACAGCAGTCTCACATAGCTACTTTGACCTCTGACATCTGACTGTGATGTCACAGGCTCAGAGGTCAAACTGATAGGTGGAGTCAGCCCAACTGTGATGCTCAGTGAAAGAATTAAAGCTGATGTATTGAGTCTTCACTCAGACTGAAAACAGCAGAGAGCACACGACTCCAGTTCTCAGGTCTTTGACTTCAGTCAGATACACAACTGAAGTTTTACTTATTGTTTACAAGTCACTCAGTCTGGGCCCTGAATATATCTCTGAAATGTTCCATGTAGAAGAGCCTAACAGGAGCTGCTCAGTTAGTTGAAACTGAACAGGGGTGGTCCTGATGGATATAAGATCTGCCCAAACCTTAACTGGTTTTAAAGAGAAGTTAAAAACTGCTCAGTTCTCCTCTGCCTTCATTTCATTTGCTGATCTTGCACTTTAATTAGAGATGATCTGTTTTTATACTGTTTTCTTATTTTACCTCTATTTTTATGGGTCTTTTATTTCTGTGAAGCTGATTGGATGACCTCTGTGTGTGATGATGTGTTAGACAAATTAATTTGCCTTAAAAATCACTGAGTTTTGTTTTTACTGTCATGCTTGAGTGTGTGTGGACATCACTGTCTCACTGACTCATCACTTCTTCTTCCACTTTATCTTCCCAGAGAAACACAATACAGTGTGCAGTGGAAAAAAAACACACACACTGAGAATCACACAATCAAAATAAAACTGAAAGTTGTTCCAATTATCCTAAATTTATTTGAGTTTATTAAAAAAATGGGTTGACTTTTTTATTTTTAATTTAACTAAACTACAACTGTAGCTCAGCCAAGAGCTTTAACTTACATGCAGGTAAAACCCGACAAGTTTGTTCATTCCATGACTGTAACAGATCACATGGATGGGGGTGGGGGTGGGGGGGACCAATCAATTGATCAATCAACAAAAGTCAAAGCTACATAGTTAGCTACAGCTACAGATAACGGACGTATCTACTGGCTGCGTTTCTCTGGGACTTTTGAGTTTTTTATGACACAGGTCTCTGCTTACTACAAGTTCCTCCACATCCACCTTCAGAATGCTTATGGTGTTTCGGGCACCACAAGCATGTACATGTGTCTGTGGCGGTTGCTCATCACCACAAACTAACCTAATATTCCTCTAAAGTTGAATCACGTCTTCACCCACATGACCTTTCTCTGGAAATTCACTTCAACCAAACTTCTGCAAATTAATTTCAAAAGAACAAATCATTTCATACAATAAACTGCATCAGCATCAAGTGACACAGAAACCACACACCCACACACACACAGTTCAGTTATAGTAAAGCCCTCTGGTTGTCCAATGATGTTGCCTGTTTTACTTTGAGTATAAATACACAGGTTGGACACAAACACAGCAGTGAACGTCTCACATCATCGACCTGAAGACGACAGCTTTTGTTTCTCTGTGAGTATCTTCATCTGTTTGTGTTTTTATGAACCTCCAGTGTGCGTTAGCAGGTCTGGAGGTTAGGATGCAAATGTTGATGCTAGCACATTAAGTTCAACATGCTAAAGGTAACAGTAACATTTATAATTCGTGTTCTGACACGACTTCAGTCATTAGTTTAGTAAGTGACCCCAAAAAGAAATTATTGTGTCGAATACTTAGCCCTCATATTGTCTTTCTTCTGGCTCAATGTATGCCCAGTTCCTCGGCCCAAGTCTGGCCCACATGCTGTATGACTTAACATCTTAACAGCCGGAATCAGTCCAGATGGGGGCCAGAACTGGGCTGAGGACCCTGGCATATAATGTTGGACCCTGCCTCATCTTGTTTTCATTCAGCCAGTCGAGTTGTGTCATGTTAGATTATTGTTGCTGGTCTAACGAGCTCCATCCTGCTCCTTTAATACTGATCATCTGCAAATACTGAATCAATCATATACTATTGATGTTACACAACATGACGTCAGGTCCAACTGAATCTGTCCTGGAAGAAATCTCTGTGCCAGAGATGCTCAGTTAGTTTCAGACTGAATGGAGATGTGATTAGATGACATTTCACCAGGATTCATCACTTCCTGTCCCTGGTCCTGAGTCTCTGGGTGTTTGAATGTGTTTCTGCTTGATGCCTGAAGTCAGGTCTGTGTTTAACAGCAGCTCAAGAAGTTTTCAGGTTTGATTCTCTGACATCAGATCCGTCAGTAAATCCCTCAGTCCTGCTTCTTGAAGCTTCTCTTGCTAACAAGAGTCTAAATGAGACGACAGAGGTCGTCGGGGACGTTAGACGTCATCAGTCCAACATGAAACCGACCTCCTCACCAGTCCACCTTTACAGCCTCGCTGTGTTTCTACAGACTGTCACTAACTCTGTCAGAGGAAAGGCTTCTGTAGAAGAGCTCAGAGCTGAATCAGACCACAGGCTGAAGGTGAGTGGTGGTGACGGTGAAGTCATGTGACCGTGGGGTCGTTGGTTTACAGCCTAACATGAGCTTTTTACTGCTGCTGGTTGTATTTAGGCTCCAAACATCATAAAGTGGAGTCATTAGTGAAGATGATCCTGCTGAACCAAACCTGTCAGGGTCAGAAACTGTTGCTGATTATCTCTGATCATCCAAAACACAGAGGAGAAATCCTATTGGCTGTTAGTGGAGGGAACCAGGAGATGCTAACCTCTGGGTTGGTCTACAGGAACACATCATCCCTGCTTCACTCAGTTAAAGTGCCAATTGAGCCCTATGACATCACTAAAACCATCCAATCTGTGAGCTCTTTTTACAGGTTTTGTTTTTTTTGTCAAAAGTCAGAGTGAATATGAACCAAACCAGAATGAAACAGTTACTATGGATCCGTTTTCCCTCCTTGGCCTGGACCAGATACATACACAGGTGTGGGATAAGAACAGAGTCCACACAGAGAAAATGATGGAGACAAAGAAGGAAATACCACATCACCTCTGTGGCTCCATCGTGATTATAATGAGTAGACATCATACATGAGTTTACATCTTATAACTGAGGGCATAGTGAAATAGAGAGGAGAGGGGATCTACACTGGTTTAATGAATCTGTCTTGTCTTCTAGGATTCACAGTCCAGACACTTCAGTAGTTTTTAACTCCAACGCTCGAGGCCTCAGACCCTGAAGATGAGTCTCAGTCTCCTGCTGTGGCTGCTGGTCCTCTGCCACACCTGTCTGCTCACTGAGGGTGGAAATGAAACACAACCTGAGTACGATAGTGAGTCAAACAGTATTGGTACCAGGATTTTAAGTGCAAACAGCAGGGCCAGTGAGAAGCTGGTCGAGGGTGACATACTGCAGACCAGAACCAGAATCCCACGGAACGCCAAATGTTGGTACAACTGCTTATGGAGGAAAGATTCCAGCGGCTTGGTGCAGATCCCGTACACTGTGAGCACCCAATTCTCCCGTTCAGAGCAAGACAAGATTTACAGCGCCATGAAGTCTTTCAACAGAACCTGCATCCGCTTCGTTCGCCGAACAGACAAGAGGAAACAAAAAGACTACATCAGCATCAAGAACAGAGACGGATGCTTCTCATCAGTGGGTAGAGTAGGAGGCCGTCAGATTCTCTCCCTCAAACGAACCGGCTGCGTCTCATTCGGCATCATCCAGCACGAACTCATCCACGCCCTGGGTTTCTACCATGAGCATAGCAGGAGCGACCGCGACCGGTATGTCAGGATCAACTGGGAGAACATCGAACCAGAAAAGACCCACAACTTCCAGAAGCGTGAGTCCAACAACCTGAACACTCCATACGACTACTCCTCCATCATGCACTACAGAAAAACTTCCTTCTCCCAAAACGGCAGAAACACGATCACCCCGATCCCAGACGCCTCGGTCCAGATCGGCCAGAGGAGGGACATGTCAGAACTTGACATCCGCAAAATCAACCTGCTGTACCGCTGCTCTAGCCAAACATCAAACCAGGTAGACAGGGTCAATGAAGCCAGGTTTTGATTTAAATTTTTTCAGACAAGGGGAAGTAACTTTACTGCCGTAATGCCTTTCAACAACAAGACAAGTCAAAGTGCTTTACACACCAGGCCCAGCATGTCCTGGCTTGCTAGTGTGTTAGCAGTTAGCTCACTAGCTACAATAATTCACCAGCTGACTCTGTGAGCAGCACTACATCACCAAACCTCTAAAAAAACAGAATATTTTGAAAAAAGTTATTGTGTAGTGGATTTCATGAAACTGTGACAGAAAAAGAATAAAAGAATAAAATATGAATTTATATGTACTGTATTTATTATGTAGGTCTGAATGTTTGTGTGCAGAAATGTTTGTATGCACAAATTTTTCAATGTGTACATTGAACCTCTTTGACACAAATGTCCTGCAGGATGAATAAAGTTTTTATTACAGCTTTTATCTGAGAAGAGCTGAGCCCTGTGGGTGTGGTGTTGCTACGTCAACCCTCCGTCATTTTGAATATTACCTGATGTCATGTCAGGTTGAATGAAGCACAGTGACAGAAACAGTCCATCACTGTCTGTACATATTCAGGGAGTAGAGGTGATGGTTATTGTTTTCCAGTGGTCAAATCTGTTTCCCTTGTTAAAGGTTAACTTCACAGACATTCTAATTCAACTAAAACAAATATTCTCAACTTGAAGAATAATTTGCTATGATGTGAAGGTTAATGAGACATAAGTTGCCACACCTCCTTTAAAGAGTAATGATGAGGTCCATCAGCCAAGGCTCTGAAAAAATATATTTCCAGTGTGAGCCTTGTCTCGTCGACATGTTGTATCTATACATGTACAAACTAGAATTACTGCCTCGTGGTTGTATGCCTCCGCCAAGTTGCAAGAAATATGGTCCCGGTCTCCCCATCCTGAGTTACAGTGCTTTTGCAGAACATTATGAAGTCACAGTGAAGTTGACCTTTGACCTTTGACCTTTTAGATGAAAAATGTCAATCGCTTTATTTTATTCATATAGACATTTGAGATCTATCATCACAAAAGTCAGTCATGGAGTTCCACAAGGTTCTGTACTAGGACCAATACTCTTCAGTCTATATATGCTTCCTCTGGGAAACATTATTAGGAGGCACCAGATAAATTTCCATTGTTACGCAGATGACACCCAGTTGTACTTATCCATGAAGCCAGGTGAGACTAACCAGGTAGCCAAGCTTCAGGTGTGGGGACATAAAAACCTGGATGACCAGTAATTTCTTACTCTTAAATTCAGACAAAACTGAAGTTATTGTAATTGGCCCAAAACACCTCAGAGATACACTATGTGATAATATACTGACTCTGGATGACATCACCTTGGCCTCATGTGCTACAGTCAGAAACCTTGGTGTCATTTTTGACCAGGACTTGTCCTTTACTTCACATATAAAGCAAGTCTCTAGGACAGCCTTCTTCCACCTGCACAATATTGCTAAAATCAGACCCATTCTATGTCTAAAGGAAGCTGAAAAACTAGTTCATGCATTTGTTACCTCAAGACTGGACTACTGTAACTCTTTATTGTCAGGATGTCCCAAAAATTCAGTAAAAAGCCTCCAATTGATCCAGAATGCGGCAGCACGAGTACTGACAGGAACTAGGAAACGAGATCACATCTCTCCTGTGTTAGCCTCTCTGCATTGGCTCCCTGTAAACTCCAGGATAGAATTTAAAATCCTCCTCCTCACCTACAAAGCCATTAATGGTCAGGCACCATCGTACCTTGGAGAGCTTATAGTTCCCTATTTTCCCAATAGGACACTTTGCTCTCTAAATGCAGGTCTACTTGTGGTTCCCAGAGTTTGTAAGAGTAGAATGGGGGGCAGAGCCTTCAGCTATCAGGCTCCTCTCCTGTGGAACCAGCTCCCAGTGTGGGTTCAGGAGGCAGACTCCCTCTCTACCTTTAAGATCAGGCTTAAAACTGTCCTGTTTAGTAAAGCTTATAGTTAGGGCTGGCTCGGGTATGTCCCGACCCATCCCTTAGTTATGCTGCTATAGAGCTAGACTGCTGGGGGATTCCCATGATTCACTGGGCTCTCTCTCTCTATTTCTGTCTCTCTCTCTCTCTCTCTCGATGACTTCATGCCATTAACTTTGTATTTTTTTTCTCTCCCGTAGTTTGTGCTTCTCCTCTCTCTCCTTCTCTCTGTCCTCATTCTGCAGGTCTCTCTGCCTCTGGAGCAGCAGGATCCAGATCCACCACTACTCATCTTTACTATTAACCACTGTTACCTGTCATTATTATTGATAACACCATTACCTACACAGCTGTTCCTGGTCTCTCTCTCTCTCTCTTCTCTCCTCTCTCCTCCCCCCACCCCCTCTTTTTATCTTCTCCTAAACCCAACCGGTCGAGGCAGACCCCCCCCCCACCCTGAGCCCGGTTCTGTTGGAGGTTTCTTCCTGTTAAAAGGGAGTTTTTCCTCCCCCCTGTCGCCAAGCGCTTGCTCTTTGTGGGAACTGTTGGGTTTTTCTCTTTAACAAAGTAAGGTCTTGACCTTACCCTGTAAAGTGCCTTGAGATAATGTATATTATGATTTGGCGCTATACAAATAAAACTGAATTGAATTGAATAAGTTCATTTGAGTTATGGCCAAAACCTTGTATTGTGAGGTCACTGTGACCCTGAACTTCGACCTTTGACCACTGAAATCTAATCATTTCATCATGTCGCCAGCGCCGAGGCATAAGAGCAAAACAAATACATTTCTATAACATACTATACTATGACCTTTTATAACTTATCCTATGACCTTTCTAACCTCATATACGATGACATGTTATGACTTACTAGACGCTAAAATTACTATATTAAACTTGGCAAATGCTTCATTGTGACGGTGAGAGTGGAAGAAATGCAGCAAATGCGTCGCTGCAGTGAGGAATCAGGCCTGTGGTCTGTGCTGTACCAGGTGAGCTACCAGGGAATCACTCTACTGTAACTATAATACAACATTTTTATATCTCACTGCACTATAACATTTTAATGACTTATTATCATATATCTTTATGACTTTATATTATTATATTTTTGATTTACTTTACTATATACGATGACATCATAACCTGTTATACTATGATGTTATTTGACTTAGTACACTGGTTTCCAACCTTTGAAAACCTCAAAAATGTTGGTGGCCAAACTATGACCTCATCACAAACAATTATATGATGTGATCCAGCCAGCGACGACATAAAGCTGCTCACATTGGCTTACCACAGTGATAGGCCTTAATATATGTGAATCGGAAAAAAAGAAAGGAGTTTTAAAACATTGTTAATGTTTTTAAATTTTTGTGGTAAAACATTTAAAAACATTATTTTTATTTTCATTTTTTATAATTATTTTTTTTAAAACCAAAATTGCACAGTTAAATGATTTGTTAGCCCACTTGCAATACCTTTATGGCCCACAGGTGGGCCCTGGCCCACAGATTGGGAACCACTGACCTAGTATACTCCATTCACATTTTTATGACTTAATATTTAACATTATTGTAACTTTTTAGACTTTAATACTTTTTATGCTTTAATTCATATGATTTTGTGACAATACATTTTCATGATGTACTGTATTATGATAATCATTACATTTTCTTATTTTATGACTTTTTTCTACCTGAAGTTCATCATCTACTAATCAATGCTGATCCTTCTGCAGTATTTAACCACTGGCTCTTCACTCCAGTCTGCACCACATCGTTCAGTCTACCATGTGGGTGAGTTTGCATGTGCCTCAGGGTCAGTATACCTGCGAACAGTGATTCCTACCACGTCCAGCTTTCATTGTCTCCCATCAAATCCCAGTGGTTCCAGCTGCACCGACCTGCCAGCACCATCTCCAATCCCATCCTTGACCCACCTGCCTCTCCCACTCTGCCTGATTTTTAGCCCCTACTATACTGTAATATTTTTATATCTTTTTATACTGTGACATTTTCATACTTTATTATACCATGACATTCTAAGACCTTAGTATACTATACTATTTTTACATTTTTAGACCTTATTTTACTATGGCATTTTTAAACTTTATTACACTATGACATTTTTATATCTTATTATACTATGGCATTTTTAGACCTCAGTATACTGTGACGTTTTTATACTTAATATACTGACATTTTGACACCTTTTTATACTGTGACATTTTTATACCTTTTTTTACTATGACATTTTTAGACCTTAGTATACTATGAAATTTTCAGACCTTACTGCACTGTGACATTTTTAGACCTTCCTATACTATGACATTATGATATTATACCTCATATCATATTATTAAATAAGCAGTTGTTCAATTATGGTTGCCATCCAAACAATAAAATAACTAAATAAGTCTATAGTCCATTTTAAAACGTGGCAGTTTTAAAGACTGAACAAAGTAAAGAAAGTCTGGTTTGAAAGAAAATGAAGGAGTTCAAACAGCAGCTTGTAGTCAGTCTTTATTTGAGGTAAATATGGATTCAGACAGAGCTAGTTCTCAGCTGAGCACTGCAGTTCTGAACATCTGAGGAGGATTTATAGGGAAATCCAGGCATGAAATTGAAAAGCCCTTAACTGCTGGGAAGCTGTCCAAGCAGTTGGAAAGAAAAACAGAAGTCTGACGGAAACACAAAATTTTGGACAAAACAAAAATACAGCAGACTCTCAGCTGTACAAAACAAATCAGCAGGAAAAATCCAGTACTCTCTGTCAGAATGAATAAAAAATATCAAACATTTAAAAAAAGAAAACACACTGAACTAACACTTTCTCCTGTCAGATAGAAAACAACAAAGAGTCAAAAAAAAGGCTTTTCAGTTCATCTTTTGATTCTAGACAACTCCTTCATTTATGAGAATAAAAATACACATTAATAAAATATGAGAAACATTTTTCTCCACACAGAGCAGGAAGTTCAACTTATTGTTAGACTGTATTAGAAAGAATCAGTGACAGAATCACACTCAACACTTCTCTGCATTTCTGAACACGGTTTATTAATTCCTGCTCTTAACTTACTTAAAACAATGAATGGAGAGAATTCACTTCTGACCTTCGTCAGAATTTGATATCAGAAAGATGGTGCTCTTATACAAGTGTAGAAAAATAATTTACTGCAAGAAAATATGAGACAAAGTAAGGAAACAGGACTATGTTGTGTGTCAAAGTCAACCTCCACAAAAAAAAATACAAGAAACAACAAACATCTTTCTGATATTAAATTACAGTGAAAGTTAACTACACAAACTGACAAGTTTATTATTTTCAAGTAAATTACCAGCAGGAATGAATGAACTTTTGCATAAAAATGTAACTGTGAAATTGAATCAATAATAATACTAATACTACCACTGAATTTACAGCAATGACACATTTGAAAAACTCTCTGAATTCATAACATCTGAATTCCCCTCTTTGAAAATTATAACGACCTGTTCTAAATTATGTAATTTGAAAAGTGTAGTTTCCAGTTGTGTCTGTACATGAGTTCATAAATTTAGGTAGCAAATATTCAAAAACCTTATTCATATTGTTCATCAAATTACAGAACAACTTGTGAGCCCAAACTGACGTGCAGCATAAGTGCATTGTGGGTACAGTGTGATCCCATGTAGCTCAGAGGAGCCCCTGGGGCCCCTGGGGCCGCTGGGGCCTGGTTGGCCCGCTCACACACACTTCTGCTCAGTGGTGTCAAACAGTCAGCATCGCCGTGACGACTGGAGTTGACTTGCTGTTTCCTCTTTCCTTTATCTTTTGTCTCTTCTCGTTCTTTGTCTATAATCCTTCTTTCCCTTTCACCTTCATCTCCTTTTGTTCCTCCATTTTTCTTTCTTTCCACTTTTCTTTACTTAGCCTTCCTTCAACCATTTCTTCTTCTGTTCTTTCCTTCAATTTTCATCCTCAGTCTCTGAGCCCTTCTTTCACCTTCCTTTTTCTTTCCTTTTCAGAAATTTGTCCTAACATCTTTTCTTGTACCTCCTTTCTTTCCTTCCTTTTTGTTTCTTTCTTCCACAAGTTTTTCTTATTTCCTCTTCTTCCTTCCTCCATCACCTCCCACTTCTTCCCACCTTTCTTGCTTCCTTTCCTTCCTCCTTCCTAATCAGAAGTCTGTCCATAAAACAACTAAATTTACTTTTCAGCAAACTCATTCAGTTTTGCTTTGATTAAACCCCGCCCCTCTGTTTTGTCTCCTGATTGGTCAAATGTCCTGTCAATCAAACCCTGACAGGTTGAAACATGGCTGATGCCCCACCTGTCTCACTACCTGTCTCTAATCTGTGATTGGTCCAGAGTGTCAAAATGATGTCACACAGGTCATCTCATCGGCCAGCTCGTCCTCGTCACGACCCGTCCTGATTGGCTCCTCATCGCTGTACAGCGCGGCAGGGTCGGCTGCAGAGTTGCCAAGGAAACCATGGCTCCCTGAGCCAAGCAGGTCACTGGCAGCTGATTCCATCTCATCCACCGTCATGTGACATGCGTCAGCGATCTCTCGCTTCGCAAATGCCACAAATTTTGGATCCCGAGCGTAAAGACCGAGACCCTCTGAGATCAGAACCTGTAGAAAGAAGAAGAATCAGTGACTGTCGTCTGACACATCACTGATCAGTATCAGTAATTGATCAATGCGTCCCCACCGCCTCCACCAGACTGTCGGCCGATCCTCGTTTCTCAGTGAACTGAGCTCCGAGCTGAGAGGGGACTCTGAGGGTGGTGTAGGCTCTGTACGGCGGCGGAGCTGAAGACAACACAGGAACGTTTACACAACGTTTCATAAAACCACAGCTGGGGTCATTTAGTGTGTCTGTTCATGCTTCCTACCTGATGTCCCCACAGGGCCACCGTACCAGGCTGGTCTGGGTGCTGCACCTGTCACACTGACACCTGTGGGATGAAACACAACAACTCACCTGGTGAGTTTCAGTTTGTGTCACAGTGTCACCTTCATCAGGTACACCTGTACAGTCCGGTGCGTCAACACGACAGTTCAAACACTACAGTTATTGCAGGCATTAGTCCACATCACATGACATGGTCGTGTCACATGACCAGTCTGCATCACACTGGCTGAGTATTGAACTACTGAGACGTTCACAGCTGATTCACACTGAGATCTACAGCTTCAGGAGTCACATGCTCACATTCACACTGCAGAGGTGTCATGAGGACTGCACACGCCACACGCCACTGACAGGTTGTTTCTGCTGCACTGGCTCTTATCAGACTGTACCAGTGTATCTGAGAGAGTGACAACGTCATCATTTTATCTGGACAACGTCACTGTTTCTGTCGTGCTTCACTGTTAGCAGCGTTAGCATGTAGCCTGCTGTCACATGCTTCCTCTTTCTGGACCATGAAGGCTCCAACAGGTGGATCCTTCACGTTCCAACATATCCCAAGATTCATTGCAGCAGTAATGAAAACAATCTGTCATCAACCAGCACAGACAGAGTCTGAGGATTAACTGTTAATGTCAGTGTTGTGTTTCAGCTCTGTTCAACAGTAACGGTACAACTGTTCAAACCAAGGACCTGAAATCGGCCCTCACGGTCTATGAAGGGCCACACCTTCGTAAACCGGGTCCCCTGAAGGATATGGCCCCTGAGTGGGACTCAAGGATCCTGAGCTGGAACAACAGGAGCAGAGTGTGGCCGACTATCAGCTACAAGCAGTTCAAGAGTTAGCTCCAGGTCTCCTCACCTCTCCCTGCTCCTCCCTTTTTCCCCTCACCCCCGGGTCCTCCTCCTCCCCCCCCCCAGGGCGGGCTGCCTTCCTCCTCCACCAGGATGAGAGGAGCGTAGAGAAGGCGTCCGCGGCGAGGACATGGGTTCGCCCATGACGCCGAGGAGGCTGCTGAAGAGCGACCGGAGGAGTGACGAGATTCATAACTGCTGAATGTCTGAGGAGGAGGAGGAGGAGGAAGAAGAGGGGGGCGGGAGAGAGGGGAAGAGTTGGTGGAGGGAGAGTTACATTTTGATGAAGAAGCAGGTACATGTGTGTTCGTACGGTGTGGTGGGGTTGTTGGTGTGTGTGTGTGTGTGCGCGGTGCTACTTGTGTGCGTGCACGGCGTGGTGGCGAGGTGGGGTGGTACGTCCCAGGGATCGGCAGGTCGTCAGTGCTCCCCTGCCTCCTCAGGCACTGGATGTTAAATGACGGTTTCCGACCTGACAAACAAGAACAAACACAAACACTCACCTGTCAGTGATGATGTCACAGTGTGTGTCAGCTCAGGTGTGTTTGGTTTAGATGAGATCAAAATTTACTGAGTGAACACTCAGACTCTATGATGCAGCTGAGATCACATGATTCAGC
This sequence comes from Trachinotus anak, assembly GCF_046630095.1. NCBI lineage: Eukaryota > Metazoa > Chordata > Actinopteri > Carangiformes > Carangidae > Trachinotus > Trachinotus anak. Next base: position 102,801 of record NW_027273873.1, read on the forward strand.
TGTGACGTCACAATGTTTTCAGCTAGCAGAGAGGATTGTGGGATATCCTCTCACCTGTGGGCGTGGCAGGAAGTAGGCGTCTCCGAGTTGTCCTCCTGCCGTCACTGTAGCCGTTACCATAGCTACTGTTAGTGTAGGGGGCGTGGCCATCGTAGTGGTCTCTGTACAGAGGAGGCTCGTCAGGGTAATGTCTGAAAACACAAACAGGTTTTAACACGCACACACACACACACACACACAGGCCTGTTTGTTCACTGTACCTGTCTGTGTACCTGTCTGTGTACCTGTCTGTGTACCTGTCTCTGGAGGTGATGCTGTCATTGTCTTCCTCTCTGCTGTAGTAACCCTGCTCTCCGTACGCCTCCATGTCCCCGTTCCTCCAGTATCTGTCCCTTGAGTCCCTCCTGCACAACAAGGAGAGTGTGACTGGCTGAAGCACCTGTCAATCAAGACAAACTGAGACAGACAACCTGAATACCTTCTTATTACATCATCAGTAACCAGAAACGAAGCAGTGTCATTGACACCATCAGAGGAGCTGCAGCCTCACACCACAGTCTCCACCTGATGACATCAGAGCTGCAGCCTCACACCACAGTCTCCACCTGATGACATCAGAGCTGCAGCCTCACACCACAGTTCATCTGAGTACGACGGCCTACCTTCCATGTTTGTAGTATGATGGTCTCTTGTGGGAGTGGTCCAGCAGGCCGTTCTTCACTGATGGGCGGTGGTGATGATGATGATTGACAGATGACCTCATGTTGTCTCCACGGTAAAGGTTTTCATCGTTTTCGCTGGCGTTCGTCATCTTGTTGAGGGAGCCGACCCGGTGGATCAGACCTCCATTAGAAACACCCCCGTCGCCGAGGACGCCACCAGGACCTGCAGACAGACAGAGACTGGGTCAACCAGCTCATCATTCAGGACTAAACACAACAACATTCAACCTTCATGAAAGAAGCTGTTTTCAGTGACATCACTGTCTGATGACCACAGAGACAAGCTGACTGAGTTTTTTTTCTTCTACGAACAAACGACCAATCAAAACTGTCTTCGCTGTCTGTGCTAATAAAGTAAGAACTCAGAGTCGACTCATGGATCAGCTCAGGATTTTCTTTCCTTCAGCTGGTAGAAACGGGACAGTTTTATAATATCTGTAGTTAATGTGTTGGATGGTGTCGCCTCAGCTCTGTATCTACCTGCACAGGCAGATAAGACTGGTAGGAATGATTTGCATGAAAGATTTCCCACCAGAAAAAAATGGAAAGTTAAAAATAAAACTATTAGTGGATTAGTCAGAAACTGTTCTGATAACGATCATTTAAGTTTTTTTTTAAATGTTAAAAACCTGCTCAGGTGAGTGTTTGGAGCTGGGTCAGCTGACTCTGTGACATTTTTCACAGCTTTACTGTTTTCAGTGGATTCGTTTTTTTCATATAAAATATGAAAATAAATCTCTGTTCATGTGTTGATAAACCTACTGAACCACAGTGACATGATGGAGTCACATGACAGGATGTTGGCGTGTTGTTTACCGGTGGGCGTGGTCAGGATGGAGCCCCGTCGCTCTTTCTCTGGTCCAAAACCATTTTCCTGCAGAGACAGTCAGATGCTGTGACCTGTGACCTTTGACCTCACTCTGAAGGATCACCTGTGTGTGTGTGGAGTGTGTATAAAGACCTTGTATGCAGTGTTCTCCTCCAGCTCTTCTTCCTCCATCATGGCGTCCTCCTCCTCCTCCAGGTCCTCGTTCAGAGCCAGACGCATCTCTGGACCCAGATCCTGCAGAGTCTTCAGACCGGCTTTACACAGCTGCAAACACACACGTTAGTACACACAGCTGCAAACACACACGTTAGTACACACAGCTGCAAACACACACGTTAATACACACAGTAGTGTGTAGTGTGTGTAGTGCTAATGTGTGTAGTTGTAGTGTGTGTGGAGTGTGTGTAGTTGTATTGTGTGTAGTTGTAATGTGTGTAGTAGTTGTGTAGTTGTAATGTGTGTAGTTGTAATCTTCTTCAAAGACTCATATGACCAATATGAAAAAATAAAACCAATGTTTCATTATAATAAACTGTTAACGAGACAGACAGACAGACAGACAGATAGTGAGACAGACAGATAGTGAGACAGACAGGCAGACAGACAGGCAGGCAGACAGACAGACAGGCAGACAGTGAGACAGACAGTCAGACAGACAGACAGGCAGACAGACAGTGAGACAGACAGGCAGACAGACAGTCAGACAGACAGACAGGCAGACAGTGAGACAGACAGGCAGACAGACAGACAGACAGACCTGGACTGCAGACGGGTTGGTGGAGTCAGACTCTCCAGGTAGCGTTCCTTTCTCCTTCCTCTTCCTGAACTTCCTGAAATAATCCTGGATCAGGAACGTCGCGTAAAACTTCCCAACTGTCACTTCCTCTTCTGCAGGAGGAAACAGGAAGTGAGTCTGTGCCCCTCACAGCAGTATTAGTACACTTTATCATAGTATTAGTGGTACTCACAGCAGTATTACTATCAGAGGTATTAGCAAGGCAAATGTACTTGTAACACACTCACACACACACACACACACACACACACACACACACACACACACACACACACACACACACACTCTCAGAGGTCGTTAATGAGCTGAACACAAAAAAATAAAACAATCATTAAAGTTCAAAATGAAAAGAAGAAATCAACAGAGTACCTCATCATTGTATTAGTACAGTTTGTAGTAATAGTAGTAGTTACTGTAGTATCAGTACTTTCACTTACAATAATAATACTACAGTAGTATTACTTGCACTCGCATCAATAGAATCACTAGTACTTGCAGTAGTAGTACTTGCAATAGCAGTAGTAGTAGTACTTGCAGTAGTAGTACTTGCAGTAGTAGTAGTAGTACTTGCAGTAGTAACAATAGTACTTGCAGTTGTAGTACTTGCAGTAGTAATAGTAGTACTTGCAGCAGTAGTACTTGCAGTAGTAGTAGTACCTTCGTGTGGAGGTATTACTTCATCCAGTAATTTTGGTTTCATTCTTTTCCAGATCTTCTTGATGATCACCCTCAGCTCCTCGTTCTCCTGATCAGGGTTACCTAGCAACAGCAGACAGTGGGTGGGGTCAGACGTGGCCCTGCTGTGTTTGTGTGGTGACTGATTTATCTGACAACAAACAGCTGTCAGATGAATTGTGACAGTAGAAGAGTCCTCCTGCTCTGGTCTGACCCTAACCCTCATGGACTCAGGACTGTGACCTGGACTGTTCCAGGTTCAACAGGACAACACACACCTTCAGTCTTGATCTTGAGGGCGGTGCGAACCAGAGCGAAGAGCGTGGCGTTAAAGGTCACCATCCCGTCGGAGTTCAGAGGCATGTTCATGGCTACCAGACGCTGAGAGACAGGAAGAGGAGGGGAGGGGGTTCAGGTGAGCAGACAGACGGGAGCTCTGTGTAAACGTGAAAATCATGAGGACAGGTAATGACCCGGAGAGGAGCCTGAGGGTGGTTTACCTTACACGCCACTCTGTGAGGACACAGCTTCCCGAAGCCCAGAGGAGGCTGAATCCTCCTGAGCAGAGCCACCACATCCAGGTGTTTGATCCGACCCCTGAGCCCAGAGAAGACCACACAACAAACACACAACAAACACACAACATGTCAGCACAGCCACAGCGTCCAGGTGTTTTCTTGTGTGAGTGAGTGTGAGTGTGAGTGTGAGTGTGTGTGTGAGTGTGTGTCTGTGTGTGTGTGTCATACTTGGCCTCTGGGTCATATTCAGACCAGATCCTCTTAAACTCGTCCAGATGATGCGGCCCCAGAATCGACCAATCACGTGTCAGATAGTCAAAGTTGTCCATTATGACAGCGACAAACAGGTTGATGATCTAAAGGAGGGAAAATCAGTCAGTGTGTTTACCTGTGTATGTGTGTGTGTGTGTTTGTGTGTGTGTGTGTGTGTCCTGACCAGGAAAGCACACAGCATGAAGAAGCTGATGAAGTAAACAATGGCGAAGTTGCTGCCGCAGCTGAACTCCTCCCCCCGCTCGTAGTCCGACTCAGGGTCACAGCGTTTACCTGGAAGGCTGGCCAACATGATCTCCTGCCACGCCTCACCTGTGGCACACCTGCGCACACACACAGAACTTTTTGATTGAGGAGACAAAGATCAGAGCTCTGTGGTGGGAGGAGGAGGAGGAGGAGGATCTGACCTGAAGAGGAGGAGAACAGCCTGAGGAAAAGTCTGGAAATTGTTGTTCCTGTTGATCTGAGTGTGATCCTGCATCGCTATCTTCCCAAACGTCTGGAGGAGAGAGAGACAGTGGAGACAGTGGAGACAGTGGAGACAGTAGAGTCAGAGCAGCTCAGCCACAGAACGACTCTGAACTACAGAACTGTTACACCTGGTGACTCTGTTGTGTAGAGTTGTGTATCATCATATTCTATAATCTGAGGTGGGCGGAGCCTGTAGATGTTGAGTAGGAGAGGTCTGAGGTTTGTTCACACTCAGAATCACCAGCTGACACCAGGTTCCTGTGTTCAGGTGTGTGATCCTGGTCTCTACTCCAGGCTCCACAATACATTAGACCTGACTAGCATAACACACCCCACTCTCCTAGCCAGCTGTCCAGGTGCACTGTGGGTAATGTAGGCACCAGGTTTTGCAGAGGAAGAATGTATAGAATGAAGAA
>NW_027273873.1:110000-150000 GCF_046630095.1 Trachinotus anak
GGAACATTTCTTCTTGACTGGTGAGTGAACAGCTGCTGATGCTAATGTTAGCTGTGTAGCAATAACTAAAATTAGAAACAGCTCCTTTAGTAAAGTCAGATCCAACACGTTTTGATTTTCCAGATGCACAGCTCAGATCAGACCTCTGTGTTTTTGGTTTTCTTTTATCGACGATGAGCTCATTGAACATTCACCACAGACGCAGCGCTTCATCCTCTCTCAGCCCCTCAAACAGAGACTTTCAGAGACGCTGCTGGACCCGTTTGAGTCTAAACCTCCAGGGTTGTGTTGTAGTCTGGACGAACAGAAACAAAGACCTTTGGAAATGATGACGTAGACGCCCACGGTGGCTCCTGATTGGCTCTTATCAGCCTGGACTACCAGTGGTGAAACAACATGGAGAATGAATGAAAGTGTTACTGAGCTTGTTGCCTCTGCAGCAGCTGTTGTTCAGCTCAGTTCTGGGTTTGAACTCTACAACTGTCTCTGCTGTTCCTCCTTCAGAGGATTTACTGCAACCAACCGAGAGAAGACAATCTGCTTCCTGTTTACAGCGGCTCGCACGTGCTCAGTGCAGGTGAATGGTCAGGTGATCTGTGTGAACTGATTCAGGTACGGGTCTCACCTTGAAGAGCTGCACTCCGATGCAGGCGAACATGAACTGCAGCAGAGTCGTGACGATCATGATGTTTCCAATGGTCCTGATGGCCACAAACACACACTGGACCACATGCTGCAACACACACACACGTTGGCCTGAGCATTGATTCACAGATTTTTCTATAGAAATGATTGAAATGATTGATCGGTTATCAAAGTGATTGTGATACTTCCTCTGCAGGTTTTAAGTCCAGTGTTAACCTGAGTGACAGGTGGACAGACAGACGTCTTTCAGTCTGTCCTCTCACTGAACAGGGTGACATCACATGACGCTTTGTTTCTGCTGCTGATGAAGACACACTGATCATACACTGGGGGGGATTCATTGGTGGAGGTTGGCACAGAGCTGGACCACCATCTTTGTAATGCATGGTGGGACACCTGCCGACCCAGACCCTGACCCCTGTCCCCTGACCCTTACCAACTCAAAGATGTATACTGGAAATCTAATGTGACTGTACCTTCACCAGAACGACAGGTGTTCTACCACCTGACATCACCAGCAAATCAAATCGACCCAACAGCCTGAGGGGTTAATGACCTCAACAGTCCACCTTTTTAAGTTTGTCACTCATCACTAATGTTAGTGATGATGTTGATGATGATGAAGAACTGTGTTACAGAGATCTGCTACAACGCTGGACCCTGATACTTGAGGCTCTACAGGGTCTGTCCTGATCCAGATTGAAGCTCCGCCACAGACCCCAGGTCTCTGTCAGAGAGAAGTTACCTTGAGACCTTTGGCTCTGTTGATGGCTCTCAGAGGTCTGAGCACCCGGAGGACTCTGAGGATCTTCACCACTGAGATGGCGCTGGAGCTGCAGACACACACACACAGTCAGTCAGCTGGTAGAGGCTGTTTTCTCCCAGCAGGGGGCAGCGCACACATTTACTACAAACCCTGTTCCACACTCCAGCTGATCAAACTTGACTGTCTGGACTCCTCTGTAGTTTGTTTCTGTTGTGTGGTTTTGAGTTTAAATCATCATCTGAATGAACTGCTGTCTGGGAGGAAGGAACTTCCCCTGAAACTGATGCAGGACTATAAAACTGATCAGCAGGACTGGAGAGAAACTGGATTAAAACTAAAAGAAAATATGTGTCTGTTTGTCTCTTCATTTCCTTTAATAAAAAGTTTTTCACCTGATATTGATGAATTCTGAATATCTGATCTATTGCAGCTAGTGACATTGTTGCTAACAGTTTTGTACTGTGTACAAAGCTAAATAAGCTAAATATGAAGCTAAATATGTTAGTTTCAGAGTTAGTTCAGAATATAGTTGTTACCTGAGTGCAGGGTCCTGCCACAGGTATATTTGACAAGTTTACTTTTGTTGCTTTGAATCCAGTCTGAATGATACTGTTTTTATTTGAAAAGAAAAAATAAATGACACACAGGTTGGAGATGTTCCTGCCTCCACATGGTCTAACAGCTGCTGATATTAGTGATGCTGTGGGAAAACTAATAACAGACTAACGTGATTAAACTGGTATTGTCCTGTAACATTTGTCCACATGCTGAACAGATTGTTGAAGGGAAATGAATCAGATTCTGGTACTAACTGCAGGAAGAAGGAGACCAGTGAGACGCTGACGACCAGTAGATCCAACAAGTTAAACCAGTTTCTGCAGAACGAGCCCTGATGGAGGAACGCACCGTGGACCGTCATCTGATCCACAGAGAGAGGATGTTAGCATCAAGGGAGGACTAGAAGAAACAACAGGGTCTGAGTGAGGTGATGTTTTACCTTTAACAGGATCTCCACAGTGAAGATGGAGGTGAAGGCGTAGTCTGCATAACCCAGAATCTACACACACAACCACACTGAGTGTAAACATAACGGACAAATGGGATCAAGACATTTCATCAAAGACTCTCAAGAGAGGTGACTGGACCAAAGTCATTGTTTTGATTTGACACTTAATGGACCTGATTATTAAGATTATCAAGTCCCCAATCAAAGACCGACCAAAAGGTCAGAGGGCAACACCTAGAAAACCCAAGTCAAGATCAACAAGTCCAGATTCGATATCAATATATCCCAAACCAAGACCATCGAGTCCCAAGTCAAAACAGGTCAGCCCACATCAGGTTCAACAAGTCTCATGTCATGACAGGTAAGTCTTGAATCCAGACCAAATGATCACAGATCAGGACCAACAAAACCCCAGACCAGACAGTACAGTCCCAAGTCAAGATCAACAAGTTCCATGTCAAGACAGGTAAGTCTCAAATCAAGAGAACTCAGTTAGACATCAAGATGGGTTAGTCCCAAACAGTCAAGACCAACCAGTCTAAGTCAAGACAAGTAACTGAGAAGACAACACCAACAACTGGTAAGTTCAGATGAGTAAGTCGTAACACATCAAAACATCTGAGTCCCAAGTCAAGACAGGTTCATCCTGAGTCATAAGTCAAAAAGTCAAGACAGGTGAGTCTAAGGTGAGGACAGGCAAGTTTTCAGTCCCAGTTCAAGTTCAAATCCTGGATTTTGTGTTGAGTGAGATTTTCATCAAGTCAAAAGGCTAAAACCCCAAACATGAAGATATTATCTGAGACACCACACAGATGTAAACATATAAAATCTGACTCTGACTTCTTATCTCTGATTTCACCTTGTCACCTGATCTCACACATAAACAGTGTCACTGTTAAAAACTAAACTAAACTAAAAAAAGCTGGAATTAAGTAGAATTATCATTTAATTTTCAGATGAAAATTACATCTTTGAAAATGTTTTTAGTAAGTGGAACAGAGTCAGATAATACAGGGTTAACATTCACGTGTTTGTGTCTGTGTGTGTGTGTGTGTGTGTGTGTGTGTGTGTGTGTTGTACGTTAGAAATCGTTTCTTTCCTCAGCTGTCTCTAATTGCTATGTCTTGCATGAAGACAGCTGCTGCACTGAGAGGGAGTGTGTGTATGTGTGTATGTGTGTGTGTGTGTGTTTGTGTTACTGTATGTGTGTGTGTGCGTGTGTCTGTCTCTGTGTGTTCCTGTATATGTGTGTGTGTGTGTGTGTGTGTGTGTGTGTAACAGTAAACTCTCCTCTTTAGTCACTGACCCAGTTCTGCTGTGTAATCTGCTGAAGCCCCGCCCCCAGCTCAAACCACAGAGGTGTGTTGATGACATCACCAGTGACCTCACTGAGCCACACTCTGCTCTGATTGGCTCTGAGTCTCAAACCAGATTCTCCCCTGAACCCTCAGGTCTGACTTCCCTCCACCTTTAGCTTAGCTACGATGCTAATGCTGTGTTCCAGTTGAACATCTCAACCTCTCAACCCGGTGGACTTACGTTGTTCCTGAAGGAGTGGGCTCTGATTGGATCCTCTGCAGCCAATGAGCAGCTGCTGAGGATGATGAAGACGAGGATGAGGTTGGTGAAGATGTGGTGGTGGATCAGAGTGTGACAGGCCACACGGATCCTGGAGACAGAGAGACAGCACTGATCACTGTCTGTGGACCGGATGAGTCTGAACTGATCCTCAGTCTCTTTGGATCAATAAAACCTCCTCTGGTCCGACTCATTGGTTTGTTGTCACAGCCTCGTGCTAAATGCGAACAACTTTGTTGTGTTATCGTTAATAACAGACTGAGGTGTTGACTGATTTTCTTGACTCTGAGAAAGTTTTCAAATATCAATCTTATTTTTTTTAAATGTCATATATAAAGTATTTTCATGAATTAAAAGTTCATAATAGCAGTAGTTGACCTTGTCTGCAGGTGGAGGTCTGGGCCACAGGGTTTTTTAGTTGCATTACCACGAGTGACCACGTGGATGAACTGAGGAGGTGCTGCACCTCCTCTGTCAGTGCATCCATCATGGAGACAGACTTACGGGTTTGTTTTGCTGAGGCAGAAGAACGCACTGCCTTCTGGGATTGGTAGAATCTTCTCTTTAGGAGGAGTGAGGTCGGCCATCTTTAACTGGACTCCTCCGTCTGACAGGAAGAGAAGAAGAAGAGTGAACAGTTTGGTCCAACAGATTTAAAGTTTCATGATCCTCATGTGTGCAGGTAAACTTGACTCAGGTTATTTGAGTCTCCTTCAGTGACTCCCACAGCAGAGTGTGACGGGCCGGGTCACCCTGACCTTCTGATTGGTGGAGGGAAGACAGGAAGACCTGCAGACACTACTCAGGGCTGAAGAAAAAAGCCCTACTCACCCTCACACAACTCACACAACAATCACACGTACAGTTTCTTTACGATGAGTTCTGATTAAAATCCACAGTGAAGGAACAGGAAGCTGCAGCAGAGGACGTCTCCTCCACAGGCGGATTTAGACTTCATCTGCATGTTTGGATGATATTTTCTCCGTCCTCCACTGCAGCTCAGCTCCTCCTCCCCAAACATCACGTGACTGAAGCGACTCAGATGAGGACTGACCGTCGTCTCCTTCAGGAAGCTCCTCCTCCTCCTCGTACTCGGTGTCTGCATCGATGTCGACCTGAGACAGAGTCAGACCGAGACTCAGTCCTGAGAGTCTGTGCTCAAGGAAAACTTTAACAGACCTCACCTGTGTCTGATCTGACACGATTAAACTATCACAGTAAAACTACTTCCTGTATTTAAAGTATCAAAGCAAAAGTATTTCCTGTAGTGAAACATGACGCCTTCATGTGTAAAGTCACTGGTCTGTAAAGTAAACTGATGTAAAGTAACTGTCAGCTGAGATGTGCTGCAGGAGAAGCATCAATGAAGTACTTCTGAACTGTACTCAGATACAGTACTTGAGTAAATCTACTCAGTTTCTTCCCACCAACACAGAGTTTAAAGTCACCTTCACTTCTCCCTCTTCAGCCTCCTCCTCCTCAGCTCCCTCCTTCTTCTTCCTGCAGAAACAACAGGAAACAGGAAGTAAACACTTCTCCTTCCACCACATCACATTCCCTCCTGTCTCCTCCCTCCTCCCTCCTCCCTCCATCACTCACTCGTCCTTCTTGTCGTCTCCGTCTCCTCCGGCCAGGTTGTCCACAGCAATGGCCAAGAAGACGTTCAGCAGGATGTCTGACACACGCTAAGAACACGCAACAACATTCAACACTGTGCAGAGCAAAACATCACACACTGAAGTGTTTCCAGATTGATCCAGATTTTCCCGCAGCACCCGAATGCACCAACAGGAAGCAGATCTCCTGGGTGTGGGTCTGCAGGTGAAGGATACAGTTACCACAGATGAAGAGGATGACAAAGTAAACACAGACGATCATCCCTGGAAACACGGGGCCTCCGTACGCCATGATGCCGTCATACATGACCACGTTCCAGTCCTCACCCGTCAGGATCTGAACACACACCCACACATGTCCACACTGTAGTACACTCTGCAAATATCTGGCACATGAGGACACGAGCGGCGCCAGGCTGGAGCCGAGGGGGTCAGGTGTTACCTGGAAGCAGGTGAGAAGCGCCTGGGGGAAGGCGTCGAAGGTGCTGCGTTTGGTCTGTGTCTCGTCAAAGTTGAACTTCCCTCCGAACAGCTGCATGCCGAGCAGAGCGAAGATGATGAGGAAGAGGAAGAGCAGCAGCAGCAGGGAGGCGATGGACTTCATGGAGTTCAGCAGGGATGCCACCAGGTTGGACAGAGCCGTCCAATGGCTGCACAGACACAGAGTGACATCAGTGATCGATTGACTCTATGTGAGGTGTTGGTGTCAGAGGATGTGGACTGTGACCTGCCTCAGGTGTGCTCTCTCACCGTGTGACCTTGAAGATCCTCAGCAGGCGGACGCAGCGCAGCACGGAGATGCCCAGCGGCGGCATGATCTCCATCTCCACCAGGATGGTCTCCATGATGCCGCCACACACCACGAAGCAGTCGAAGCGGTTGAAGAAGGCCACAAAGTAGTGAGCCAGACCCAGACTGTACATCTTCAGCAGCATCTCCACGGTGAACAGAGACAGTAGCACCTTGTTGGCGATGTCTGCAGAGACGGAGGGAAACAGCTGAGCAGGTAATCCTTCACCTGTACCAAGTTTCACTCAGGTATTAAAGACACAGGACAAAGTTTGAGTTCAGCTGCATGTTGATGATTTTCCCCCTGCATCAGACTCAGATCCTCTCCTCTGATTGGCCGACTGACCTGTTGTTACTAGAGCTCCAGAGAGAAGCCTGAGAGAGGAGATGTAAAACTACACTGAGATGGTTTTTGGTTCTTAAAACCACAAATATATCTTCTGATGGAGATCAACACTTCAGATAAAACACAGAAGAAGTTAAAATATGGAGCTTTAAAGAGCTGTGTGTGTGTGTGTGTGTGTGTGTGTCTACCCTGGACTTGTGTCAGCCAGTCAGGTTGGTTGTAGTGCTCGGAGGCGCTCAGAGAGGTGTTGAGGAAGACGAGCAGCAGAACCAGCCAATAAAATGTCACAGATTTCACAGCAGTGCGACAGTTTCTGCGACAGACGCGATTCCAGCGACGCAGCGTTCGACTGACACAGAAACAGACGTCGTTACGGTGACGTGATTAACAAACACACCTGTGATCTGCTGAGTGTGTGACGGTCAGTGAACTCACCAGCAGCTGATCTTCATCATGCGGGCGCTGAAAGGAGATGGACTGAGGTCAGTTCACTGTGAGTCAGTAGACTGACAGGTAAACTGTCTTACCTGGTCTTGATGACATCACACACTGTCAACATGAATATTAGACATCAGCTGATATGTCTAATCAGCTGTTTCAACATGTTCTACATGTTTCTGCAAAGTTTATCTGCAGGTGTAAATGTATAAACGGGCCCTCAGGGCTCAGGGGCCAGAAACAGAAACATAACTGTAATAATATTAATGTAATGAGTGAATATGTTCATTTATGTATCAGATATACAGTGTGTGTGTGTGTGTGTGTGTGTGTGTGTGTGTTTGTGTTACCAGCAGGCCTGGCAGCAGTTGGTGTGTTCCTCATCGATGTTTTCAGTGTTTTCAGAAGCTGTTTCACTGGCGGGAAGACTCGCTGAGAGAGAGAGAGAGAGAGAGAGAGAGAGAGACAGAGAGAGAGAGAGAGAGAGACAGAGAGAGAGAGAGAGACAGAGAGAGAGAGAGAGAGACAGAGAGAGAGGGAGAGAGGGAGAGAGAGACATAGACAGAGAGAGAGACAGAGACAGAGAGAGAGACAGAGAGAGAGGGGGAGAGAGGGAGAGAGAGAGACATAGACAGAGAGACAGAGAGGGATGTTGTTTTCTTCCTGTTTACTGTGTCTCTGAGTTTGTTTATAAACACTAAACGTTTGATGTGAACCTGATCAGAAACAGGGTCAGACACAGACCCAGATCTCGCACAGGGACCCACTCAAGTCTTTCCACATTTAGACTGACCGAGGTGTGTGTGTGTGTGTGTGTGTGTGTGTGTGTGTGTGTCACACCGTGTGTTTCATTGGAGTGACTGAACCAGCCGAACTTCCCTCTCTTCTTATCAGACAGATCTCCCAGAGACGGACCTGAGACAGAGAAACACAACAAGTCACAGACTCACAACTGAGTCATGTAACGACAGAACTAAAGCAGCAGAAACAGGACGTGTGCTGTTGTTCTTCACTGAGTCAGAAGCAAAAACCAGACTCCTCCGTCCTCCCTGTACCTCTGGATATCTACATCCTGTCACCTGTCCACCTTCCCCTACAGGGAAGTCCTACGTCTTCCACCTCACTGCTCTTCCTGTCACATCCTGGACTGGTCTGAACTCAGGCAGGTCATTTATGTCTCAGTGATCCACTGACTGGACACAGCTGAGGTTCGTCCTCTGACAACTTTGTATAATGACAATAAAATAAATATAATCCAGATAACTGAGACCAGCTCCTCATCACTTCCTCTGCCTCATTGATCAACTCATTTGCTCTAATTGACTTCATTGATTGACATCCATTAACGTCACTGACTGATTCTTTATTTAACTGTGAGTAAACGACTGTAGCTGAACACACACACACACACACACACACACACACACACACACACGTGTCCCTGTCTTACGTGGGTTTCCGTCCTCGTCCAGTTCGTCCATGTCCTCAGCCTGAGTGATCCAGTCCATGTACCCACACAGGTCCTCCTCCATCTGCTGCTTCTCCCTCAGCTTCTGGAAATCTCCCCGAGCCTTCGCCTTCTCCCTCTCCTTACTGAACTCTCTGCAACATTCACACCACGTTCACACAACGTCTCATAAAAACACTGTGACGTCTCCACAGACCCACAGAGCTGTGATGTGTGAATATGTTTATTTGATACGTGTCAGTGACGAGTGAAGTGTTTGTGTCGTGGAGACGACGAACCCGCTGAGGACTCCCAGAACCAGGTTCAGAACGAAGAACGAGCCGAAAATCACCAGACTGACAAAATAGACCCAGGGCAGCTCGAAGCCAATGGCGTCATTCATCTGCACAGAGAGAGACATTCATCACACACACACACACACACACACACAGAGTGGACGACGGGGGAGGGGTGTGAGAGTTTACCCAGTACAGGACGTCGGTCCAGCCCTCCATGGTGATGCACTGGAACACGGTCAACATGGCAAAGAAGAAGTTGTCAAAGTTGGTGATTCCTCCGTTGGGACCGTCCCACTTCCCCCGACACTCTGAGCCGTTAACCACACACTGACGCCCATGACCGGCAAACGCACACGGCACCGGGTCGTCCTCCACATAATTATCTGACAAACAACAAGCGTCAGATATTAAAGATTTAATCAGAGTTCAATCTGCTCAGGTCAATGCTCCTCTTTCCACCTGACTCTTTAAACTCACTGTTTCATCATCACAGCATTTAAACATCAGATGTTGTGTCAGAATATTCACAAAGTTTTCATTTGTATTTTTGATTTTCTGTGAAACATCACGTCATATTTCCTCACTGTCCGTGTGTGTGTGTGTGTGTGTGTGTCTGTGTGTGTGTACCTGCTCCTATGTAGTAGCAGGTCCTGTGCATGCGTCCAATGAAGAGCTCCAGGCCGATGATGGCATAGATGATGATGACGAACAGAACCAGCAGAGCGATGTGGAGCAGAGGAACCATTGCCTTCATGATGGAGTTCAACACAATCTGCAGACCTGACAGACACGCACAAAGCTTAACGTGTGTTCACCACACACACGCACACACACGCACACATACACAGTCCAGTGGACTCACTGGGGACTCCAGAGACCAGCCTGAGGGGCCTCAGGACTCTGAAGGCTCTCAGAGCTTTGACATCCAGACCTCCAGGTTTCCCTGGCATGTGGTGAGTGGTTGCCTGCTCGCCAGACTTATGAGTCATCGTCTCCAAGACGACACTGAACAACCTGCATAAACAACAACAGAAGAAGAAGAGGGAGACTTAGTTAAGGATCATTTGAAGGTTTCAGTGGGAAGGAAAAATCTGAACTTTCATTTTGTGACCTTGAAAACGTAAAGTAACACAGTGATGAACAGCGGAGTATCATCTGCATATCGGTGGAGACGAATGTTGTGGTTGTGAATTTCCCTCCATCCACTCTCTGCTGCCTGTCGGGGGCCGGTCACAGATGCAGCAGCTTCTCCATAGCAACAGTTTTCTGCCTTCTCCTATTGGACCCTGAGCTGATCCCAGACCAGATGAGATCTATAATCTGGGTCTACCCTCTGGGGCCTGGAAAAACCTCTATAGGAAGACCCCCAAGAGTCATCCTGTGACCTTGGATAAGAATGACCTGCAGTGATGCTGTGATCTTTATAAAATCAGAGTTCTCCCTGCAGGTGAAACAGCCACTACACAACCTTTGACCGATCATATTAAAGACATCGGGAGGAGATCTAAACTCTGACTCCAGCCTGTTTCAACAAAGCCGACAAACACTGAGATAAAGAATCACAACTTTTCTGAGCCTGGGTTGAAAACCAGATTTTAGATCATCAAAGACACATCACAGAACTTCTCTCTGAGATAATCAGGTCAACACTGATGTCAATTAAAAATCATAACTACATTTTGTACCATCATATCTCCAATAATACACACACACACACACACACACACACACACACACACACACACACACACACTCCTTCAGTGTCCCACATACAGCAGCCTCTCCTGTACCGTCCCTGAATGTAAAGTGGAACAGAGCGTCCTCAGGCAGCGTTACCATGACAACTGGCTTCATCATCACTGGCCCGGGGACGTCCAGTCACACCAGCGTCATACAGCGAGGACACAACACCAGCATGGAGGACAAAGCTGTGGACCTGCAGGACTCAGTGTGACCTCAGAAGGTGACTCTGGTGTGTCTCCTCCTCCTGACACAGTCTCTGTCTCAGGCCTGATGATGTCTCAGTCTCCATTAACACACCTGGATCTTCATTATGAGATGAGGTTCTCAATCATTTCCATTAAAGGACCCACAGCTCGTTTCACACTGTCTGTCAAAGCGGAACCACACCCTCCAGTGACTGTGAGGGGTGTGGCTGCATAGAGTGTGACGTAAAAGACAAAAACAAAACCAATCTCGCAGTCAAAAAAAGGCCTTTCAAGATTTTTCATGTGATATAACATGTTGCAACCATATTTATTAATGATATATATTTCATTTACATTTACATTTACATATGCATATTTATTAAACACACACATATTTACTGAACGTGTGTCTACAATATAGGCAGTGACATAGATATTTGTATGAGTGAGACATATATGTCAGCATTTCTAACAGGTTCCATGTCATTTATACGTCTGTGTACAAATATATTTTATATTTGCTAAAACGATCCAATGAAACGAGTGAGAGTGAGGTCACACGTACAAAATAAAGAGGAGCGAGTGTCAGTGTGACAGTCTGAGCTCCGTGTAGCAGGGAGGGTGTGTGTATTTAGAGCAGAGTGTAGTTACAGTGAACAGTGATCACAGTCGACTGTCACATACACTCAACGCAGAAAACACCAAAACGAGATCAACTGTGGCGTCGCTGCAGGGTTTGTTCCTCCACCGGCCACAGGACTTTACTGCAGTCAGATCAGATCTACTGCTGAAGACACACACACACACACACACACACACACACACACACACACACACACACACACACACACACACACAAAAACACACACACACACACACACACACACACACAGACACACAGACACACACACACACACACACACACACTCATACTTGTACTTCTATCTTTGTGAGGACACTCATTGACATAATGCATTCCCTAGCCCCTTACCCTAACCTTAACCATCACACCTGAGTGCCTAACCCTGACCCTGACCCTGACCCTAACCCTGACCTTAACCTAAACCTAATTCTAACCATAACTCTGAAACCAAGTCTTAACCCTCAACATGTGATTTGAAGGTGTCTCAAAAAGTGAGGACCGGCCAAAATGTCCTCACTTTCCCAAAATGTCCTCACTCTGTTAGTAAAATACTTTTTTTGGTCCTTACTATGTAGCAAGTACAAGTACACACACACACACACACACACACACACACACACACACACACACACACACACACACACACAGACTCAATAGGGAGAGTGACAGAGGGCAAGAAGAGAGAACCACGACCTAAAGACAGGACCGACATCTAAAGACAGAACCGAGATCTAAAGACAGAACCGACATGTAAAAGAAAACCAACATCTAAAAACAGAACTGACATCTAAAGGGAGAACCGACATGTAAAGACAGAACCAGCATGTAAAGAGAGAACTGACATCTAAAGCCAGAACCGACATTTAAAGAACCGACATCTAAAGACACAATTGACATCTAAAGCAAGAACCAACATCTAAAGAGAGAACCGACATCTTAAGGGAGAACCGACATCTAAAGAGAGAACCGACATCTAAAGGGAGAACCAACATCTAAAGACAGAACCGACATCAAAATACAGAACCGACAGATCTGTTAGTTCCTGTATTTTCTCACCCAACGATGACGATGACGAAGTCAAGCAGGTTCCAGCCATTGCGGATGTAGGAGCTGGGGTGCATCACCAGGCCGTAGGCCAGGATCTTCAGGAAGGTTTCCACGGTGAAGATGATGAGGAAGACGTACTCCACTTGTTCCTGAAACACAGAGACCATGTTCCAATTAAGACACAGAATGTTATCGAACCCTGAACATCTGCAGATGTACAGATCCCAGAGGACCAACTCTTCAGATCATAACTCCAGGTTCTGTCCTGCAGCACCACCATCAAGACACACTTCACCTGTCGGGCTCCACAGGGAAACAGCCTGTAGAGGTTCATGGAACAGACATTCAGTACTGTGTCTTATAAACACTTCATTTTAACCCTTTATTTATTATTTATAAACAGAACATAAACATCTAATAACTGCTTCATTTATCTCATATTAATTACATACATATACATATGTGTGTGTGTGTGTGTGTGTGTGTGTGTGTGTGTGTTCTGTGTTTTGTTTTTATTTATAGGGAACTGAACCTTTAATTCCCTGAGTGAAGGTTTGACTGCTGGAGGAATTTAACACAGAGAGGAAGCTGTGTGTGTGTGTGTGTGTGTGTGTGTGTGTGTGACCTGGTAAACGTGGATGTGGAGAATTTGTGAGCATTTCAGAGGATTACCAATCTGTCATCATCTCTACTACACACACACACACACACAAACAAACACTCAGACACAGATACACACACACACACACACACACACACACACACACACACTGTGGCCTCAAATGTGATGTCCAGCTCTCATCTCGTTCTCTCTGTTAGCTGCACACAAACACTGCGAATTGAATCAGCAACCTTCTCTCAATTAACCTTCCTTTTCTGACCAATCAGGATGGAAGAGCGGTCCAGCACTGTTACCTGATTGGTCAGTCAGAGACGGTTGTTTCAGCCTTTACTGGCGCTGTGTGTGTGTCTGTGGCAGTGTGACCCTGCAGGGATTAATGACAACATCCTCCTCTTATAAAGCAAGTTCAGTGGCGTGTGTTTCTCTTCTGTGATTGGCCAGCATGTAGCCAATCAGATAGCAGCTATTATGTGTTCATATTTAAATCTGCTACATCACACTCTGTTCTAAACCATTACAGGGCTTCCTAATTATATATGAGGGGTGGAGCTTAAAGTGTCATCACATGGAACTTAAAGATTCAGTGAATGATTCATGAAGAATTAGAGAAACAGTTGTTTGAAGAGTTTGGACAAATTCCACAGACAGTTGATTTATGAAGTAAAGAAGTAAATCCAGTCCTTCAGTAAACACACATTAATGTGATTTCATAAATAAATAGAAATACTTGTGTGTCCTTTTCTATTTTTACTCCTATTGATTAAACAAAACTAAACATGTCAGTCACACTGATGAAGGCAGCAGGCTGACTCGTTAGCTGGCTCAGTCAAATTAGAGGAAAACCTCCTGCTAGCCTAGCTTAGCACAAAGACTGGAAGCAGAGAGACGCTGTTAGCCTATCTTAGCACAAAAACTGGAAGCAGAGAGACGCTGTTAGCCTATCTTAGCACAAAGACTGGAAGCAAATGTGAACAGTTAGCCTAGCTTAGCACAGACTGGAAGCAAGGGGGAACTGTAAGCCTAGCTTAGCACAAAGACTGGGAGCAGAGAGACACCGTTAGCCTAGCTTAGCACAAAGACTGGAAGCAAGGGGGAACTGTTAGCTTAGCACAAAGACTGGGAGCAGGGAGAAACTGTTAGCCTGTCATGTCTGCTGCATGTGAACCTTTAATTCATCATTTACACACCTGACAGAATGACTATGCAGAAACACCTGAACACACACACACACACACAAACAAACACTCAGACACAGACACAGACACACACATACACACACACATTAACCTGAGGCTGAATGTTAACACCACCTGAGTCTGTTCACGTCTTGCACTGAGTTAAA
The DNA here is from genome assembly GCF_046630095.1 of Trachinotus anak. Taxonomy (NCBI): domain Eukaryota; kingdom Metazoa; phylum Chordata; class Actinopteri; order Carangiformes; family Carangidae; genus Trachinotus; species Trachinotus anak. The sequence continues at coordinate 124,513 of NW_027273873.1, forward strand.
TGTTCTCCTGCTCCTACTTCTTTCACTTACATCTTTGTTACTGTGTATTTGTGCAGTTGTTCAGTTGTGTAGTTGTATAGTTGTGTAGTTGTTCAGTTGTGTAGTTGTTCAGTTGTGCAGTTGTGTAGTTGTGCAGTTGTGTAGTTGTGTAGTTGTTCAGTTGTGCAGTTGTTCAGTTGTGTAGTTGTGTAGTTGTGTAGTTGTGCAGTTGTCTAGTTGTTCAGTTGTGTAGTTGTGCAGTTGTTCAGTTGTGTAGTTGTGTAGTTGATCAGTTGTGTAGTTGTGCAGTTGTGTAGTTGTGCAGCTGTGTAGTTGTGTAGTTGTGCAGTTGTGTAGTTGTGTAGTTGTTCAGTTGTGTGGTTGTGCAGTTGTTCAGTTGAGCAGTTGTGTAGTTGTGTAGTTGTTCAGTTGTGTAGTTGTTCAGTTGATCAGTTGTGTAGTTGTGTAGTTGATCAGTTGTGTAGTTGTTCAGTTGTGTAGTTGTGCAGCTGTGTAGTTGTGTAGTTGTGTAGTTGTGCAGTTGTGTAGTTGTTCAGTTGTGTAGTTGTGCAGTTGTTCAGTTGAGCAGTTGTGCAGTTGTGTAGTTGTTCAGTTGTGTAGTTGTTCAGTTGATCAGTTGTGCAGTTGTGTGGTTGTGTAGTTGTTCAGTTGATCGGTTGTGCAGTTGTGTAGTTGTTCAGTTGATCAGTTGTGTAGTTGTTCAGTTGATCAGTTGTGCGGTTGTGCAGTTGTGTAGTTGTGCAGTTGTGCAGTTGTTCAGTTGTGTAGTTGTTCAGTTGTGTAGTTGGTCAGTTGTGTAGTTGTTCAGTTGTGTTGTGGTCTCACCAGGTCGTGGTTGGTAGAGTTGGAGTCGTCCTCAGGAAACGGTTTGGAAACTCCCAGAGCAACACAGTTAGCGAAGATGGCTAACAGGATGAAGATGTCAAACGGTCTGAGAGACACGTTAAGGAAGCTGAGCAGGGTCAAAATACATAAAAACTGTTTCAGTGTGTTTAGTTTCTCTGCTTCTGTGGTTCAGTAGTGAGAGAAAACATTATACTGTTATTATTATGTTAAATATCAGTTTACTGAGGACTCAATAAACTGCCCGTCAGTAGATGAAAGGGTTAATTAGACTGGTACAAAGCTGGCAGATGACTAGTCAGAGTAAAGGATACTTCCACTCGACAATGGAGAGAGCGGCTCGTCTGATTGGATTGTTGAGTTTCAGACAGAACAGCGCTCGAGGAGCTCGCTGGACTTGATTACTGCCCTGCACCTGAAGAGGAAGAACATCATCGTCATCATCATCATCAATAACTGTTCAGAACAGTTACTGAAATAAAACGTGAGTCGGAAAATCGGACTGGTCTGAACTTCTTCAGTTAGAAACAACTGTGTCTCACCTGTGTCTTAGCGTGTTGTCTCATCTTAGCGTGTTGTCTCACCTGTTTCTTAGCGTGTTGACCTCTCCTTCTCTGTGTTCCAGTCGAACTCGTGGTCGAGTGAAGCGTGTCAGTTCTCGTCATCCTCACACCTCCCTCGTTCTCTCCATCCAGCTCTTCGTCCCACTCTGCATCCCTCTCCTCACCTCCTCCTCCTCCTTCTCCTCCCCCATCCCCCTCTCCTCCCTCCTCCTCCTCCTCCTCCCCCTCCCCTCCTCCCTCCTCCCCATCCACTGCGTTGGTGTAGCCATTACGACCAGCACCTGGAGACAGAGGAAATGTGTTTTCTGAGTGATTCGCTGCAGTAGGTGTTGTTTCCATGACGACGACGTATCCACAGTTGGTAACTTGATGATCGATTGTATTGATGACTGAGGTACCAGTAGGTTGACACAGTTACTATGTGATTGATAAGAGATTTAATTATGGTGAACTGAGACTCTGAGGGTCTCTTTTATCTGGACCAGGAACAAAGTGCGACCTGCCCTGATGTCTCTGACTAACACCTCACCTGAACCTCAGGTGAGGTGTTAGTCAGCTGGTTGGTGAGAGGGGTTTAAGGGAGGAGAGGAGGAGAGGAGGAGAGGAGGGGAGAGGAGGAGAGTGGGGAGGAGAGGAGGGGAAGAAGAGAGGAGAGGGAGGAGAGGAGGAGAGGAGGAGAGGAGGGGAGGAGGAGAGGAGAGGAGGAGAGGAGGGGAGGGGAGGAGGGGAAGAAGAGAGGAGAGGGAGGAGAGGAGGAGTCAGTCAGAGGAGAGGAGGTAAAGTGAAGTGAAAGAAGAGGAGGAGAGAGATGTGACAGTTTCCAGAGGAGGCGAAAACAGAAATACTGTAGTGAACAGCTGTGACCTAGATCTGTGTGTGTGTGTGTGTGTGTGTGTGTGTGTGTGTGTGTGTGTGTGTGTGTGTGTGATCTGGGCCGTGATTTATGTGTTAGTACCTGAGGACCCTGAACACACACACTCAGACACACACACACAGATAAACCCAGTGATGGACAGCACAGTGAGATTATACGATGATCTGGTCTCTCTTTCTGTCTCTGTCTCTCTCTGTCTCTGTCTCTGTCTCTGTCTCTCTCTCTCTCTGTCTCTGTCTCTGTCTCTGTCTCTCTCTCTCTCTCGACCTTTGTTTAGTGATTTCCTAGATTTCTTGCATTTCCCAGAATGCCTTGTTCTGTCCAGCTGTTTTTTTACTTGCAGGTAGAAAGTGAGAGCAGAGAGTCAACAAGTATTTTCATCTGCTCAGACACAGGACGTGATTCCCACCTCTGTCAGCCAATGGTAGAAGGAGTTAGAACTTACGCTGCTCTGCTTCTCATTCTCACACACACACACACACACACACACACACACACGGATAGGGGGAGCTGGGAATCGAACCACCAACCCTGGGATGAGAGGACTGATCGGTGTGATGGATCAGTGACTGATGAACCTTAACCAGCGTCTGAGGAACATCAGTCCAAACATGATCACCATGGAAACAGCACCACGTCTCCTCCTCTGAACTCTGAGCTGCATCTCAGCAGGTTTGTCATCCGTCCAATGAGCAGCTGAGGTTTGTACGGTGCAGGTCACATGACTGTGGGTCACGTTGTTTTATTCCCGTGTGGAGGAGCTGCTTCACCCGCAGGACAACAAGAACCACCGACTAATTATCCCTGAATTATCCCGAGTCAACTCACATCATCATGACAGTGTGTGAGTGTGTGTGTGTGTGTGTGTGTGATGGTCTAACAGGGCAGCTCATGACTCGCACACAACCCGCATCCGCCTTGTTAACTTTCTACTTTTCACTGCCCAGTCTCAGTGTGAGTGTGTATGTGTGTGTGAGAGTGTGTGTGTGTGTGTGTGTGTGTGAGAGTGTATGTGTGAGAGTGTGTGTGTGAGAGTGTGTGAGAGTGTGTGTGTGTGTGTGTGTGTGTGTGTGTGTCATGCTGCCCTCCAGCCTGGTCCAGCTGGAAGGTCATCAGTTCATTTAGTGAATGTTGGGGCAGTTTTTCCTTCTTCACTGCTCAGATCACACACACACACACACACACACACACACACACACACACACACACACACAGAGCTGCCGCAGCAGTAGTAGTTTTAACAATATAAAGTCCATCATTAGCTATAGACAAATTGAACTGATTAATCAATTAATCAATGTATTGATCAACAGAAAATGGACTGGCCTCCAGTCTCTAATGTGAAACAGGGTTAGGAAACAGTGTGAAGACGTCAGTGAGCACCAGGAGACGTCAGAGACATGAGGTCATGATGCTGAGGTCAAAGGTCACTCTTCCCTTAGTTTGGATTAAAAACTTTATGATGACGATGAAACAGATGATGACAGAAGAGGAACAAACAATTTGATCCAATCAGCTCTCGTCAGCTTCCTCAATGACCCACAGGGCCGTCCAATCAGAAAACAGGACCACGAGTTACTAAATGCTGTTAGTGATGGTTGGTTTAGTTGTCAGTACATCTGTGTAATAGTTTAAACCAGTGGTTCCCAACCTTTTCCAACTCATGACCCACAAGTTTGGCTCCTGGTTCTGACTGAATGAATCAGCTGTGTCTCAGTTCAGGGGCCACATCCCACGACTAGACTGTCCCATTTCAAAGACTCCTTCAGATGTGTCCTCTACGTCCTCTGAAGGATGTGGCCCCCGGACACAGTGACGTTAGTCCTCTCAGCAGTCTGATGTGCACACAGGTTTCAGGTGTTGTTTACCTGTCTATAGATACGAGGGCGGAGCTTTAGTTTCAGAAGTGTGGAGACACAATAATGTTAAAACATCAGAAAATACGATCATATGATCATAAATGACCCTAAAAGTTTCAGTGTTTTTCATAATAAAAGTTGGTGGTGGGGCAACCCGTCAGCCGAGTGGTTAGGGCGCGTAACACATGAGTGCAGGTGCTCTTAGCAGGCAAGTCACTGGTTTGATTCCCCGACCGCCCTGACTCTTTCTTTGCCCCCCCCCCCCCCGTCCACCGTCCACCGTCCACTGTCCACTGTCCTGTCCAAAAAGGCACAAATGCCCCAAAAATATCTTTTAAAAAAAAGTTGGAGGCGACAGGTCACAGCTCCACCTGCTGGCATAAGGTAAAAAAGCAGCTGCCAAAAAAACGTAACATGCCCTCTGAGGTCCTCATAAGAACTGGTCTGGCCTGGTCTGGTCTGGTCTCACACGTGTAACAGCTGAACTAACTGGAGCTGTGATATCGACCTGATCAGATAAACTGTCTCCTCACTCTGAACTTAAAATAAGCCTCATTCCACTGCCTGAACAAAGGGGAGGATTAACTCCGCTGTCATGGCAACAGATGATGTCACGTGTGTTAATGCTTATTTCCATGACAACGTTATCAGAAGGTCCGTAGAGGCCATCTTAGTTCAGTGAGCAGAGAGCAGGAAGTCTGATCCTCCACCAGGATCAGGATTAATGAGTCCCTCTTCAAGTGGAGACGATGTGTACAATCAACATGTCTGTTCTGTGTTTTACTTGAGAAGCACCTTGACCTCTGATGACCTCTGATGACCTCTGTGATCCTGAGAGGGAAACCTGTCTGTGAACTGATGGAACCACAGTGAGGCTCAACCTGCTTTAGTCTCAGGTCTAAATCTACAGTGAAGCTATGAGGCTGCTGCAGTGAGACCAGTGATGTCAGAGTGACATCAGAGTGACATCACAGAGACGTTAAATTTCAGTTGGAAATGCAAATCTCATGGACACTGTGACATTAACATGATGTTGGCAGGAGACGATGTTGGATTTTGATCCCTGAACTAACTCATAAACACACAGACTGTACCGAGAGCGGTGTACCTTCCATCATCGCCATGGTTACTACAAAAACGGTCCTGTCTTGGTTTTAGGAAAAGATGGTGATTTGGGTTAAAATAAGTTCTTCCTCAACATTAGACGATCTTTGATGTCATGGTTACGATAATAAGAACGAACGGTCATGGATAATAGAAACAACATAAACTGCTGCTGTCACATGGGAATCGAACACGGCTCTCCTGGGTCATATCACAGTCTGGGAGCTGAAGCAGGAAACGTTAACATGATATTGTTCCTGTCTGTGTGGCAGCACTGCATCGATGTGGACCTGGTCTCTGGATGTAGATCTGGTCTCTGGATGTGAACCTGGTCCCTGTGGTCAAAGTCTAAAACTTTACACACCCACCATCCACCCTGACCTCTGACCTCTGAACTTTACCTTTGCCACCAGGTTGTAAGAGTCTCACGATGTATAGAGATACTTTCCAGGAGGCTGAAGCTCAGATTTTCTGCTGCGGTTCATCCTGAGTGTTATGACCCATCCAGGCTCCCGTACTCTGACTCTCTTCAGTGGGTGTGGACCAGGTGTGGACACAGCACCGTGTGAACTGTGAGGATGTCTGTGTTTCACCTGGACTAAATGAGTCAGTGACACCTGAGCAGTGAATGAACCTGCTCATCCTGTGAACCGCAGCTGTCTGTTTGAAGTCACACTCAACAGGAGTGAGTCTGGTTTCTACCTGTAATCCAGAGGTTTAAACTGTGAGGGAGGAGGTGAGGTGGGGGGGGGGCAGGTGTCTACACAGGGACACACAGTCACACCTGAACCACAGACCTGAACCACAGACCTGATTGATTTAATACAGACTAAAGGACGATGCTCATCTCACAGCCCACAGAGTAACTCACTGATTCATGACACCGTTTTACTTCCTGTTGGTTTAATCTCTCTGGTATCTAAACTCAGATTCTGTATCCAGGTGCGGAGGTTAAACCAAAACTCCTCCTGAGTGAAAATTCAAAGTTCGGCTCCTTTACAACGACTTTTTCTAAAATCCGTCTCCACATCTGGTCTTATTGTGAAAACAAGACCAACTAACAAAACATGATCCGCTGATGTAATCATGAGCTGTGTTTTACATCAGTCCAGAACCAGAACCAGACCAGTGCAGCTTTAAAGGAGCAGGTCACAGAGTCAGTTCCACCTGACAGGAAGCTCAGCCACCTCTGAACAACACTGATGATGAGGATGATGATGGTGCTGCTGAAGGTGTGAATCTTCACTCCATAGATCATCATGTGACTCGGTGAGAAGCTGCAGCTCTCTCTGAACTCAGACTACACACCGAAGACAAACACACAACAACACAGCTGCACAGTTAGTGTGGGTCTGAGCAACATTTCAAAATAAAGTGTCAGGAAAATGATTCTGGAAAATTCTCCCTCGGTGAAACCAGGGTTCGTTCACGATGACATCAGTGATGAAGACCGAGACATGTGGTGAAAGCTCCAGACAAAGCTTGTGAGTGGATGTTGAGTTTTGTTAATTTGATTGAATTTGTGCAGTTGAACTTCAGTAACAATGAGCAGTCGAGTCTCAGTGAGCTGCGACTAAAGACTAGTTATTGATTGATCAGTTGGTTTTTGATTGATTGATTAGAATGTCTCGTTCAGTCGCTGTGACACAACAGACACCGACTGCAGGGGCTGATGGGAGCTTTGACAGACTTACATTAATATTATGTTATCAAAACAGTTAATTGATTTTCTGTTGATCAACTGATCGATTAATGACCCAGTTGTTTCAGTTATAGATACCATGTAGACCTCAGAAGGCGGGAAACTCATAACTGTGAAAACCTCCACCAGATTCACTGTGAACACATGACACAGCTGATCAGATCTGATCTGATTAATCGATCAGTACTTCCTCTATCGAACACACACGGATCAGCGGATTAAAAGCGTCATAGTCACTTCTTACTTTTGCGGCTCTCCTCGTACATGTCCGCTGCTTTTCTCTCTCAGCCCCAAACACCGATAATCATCTTCAATCGATCCGCAGTTTGATCACTTTTGAACGATGCCCATCAGCTTCTTCTTCTTCTTCTGATTCGCAAACGCAAACAACTTCTCCGCGTTTCACCCGCGGTCACCGACAGATCTCTCTATCAGTCCACTTTTCCTCTGCTGCAGCTGCCGATCAGTTCATCGATTCCCGATTCATTCATGAAGTCACTGAAGACTGGAGGAAAAAAAGTGATGAAATGAAATGAATCCAGTGACGAATTCAGCCTCTTTTTCAGCTTCAGTTCACTAATCTGACTCTCGCTCTTCATCTATCTGTCCATCTCTCTCTGCCTCCCTCCCTCTCTCTCTCTCTCTCTCTCTGTCTGTCAGGGTCTCTCTGCCTCTCTCTCTCTCCCAATTGGGGATTAAATAGAAAAAAAGCTCAGTGTGTTAAAGGGGAGGGCAGCTGGAGGCGAATTAAAGGCGCAGAGAAATAAAAATGGGACTGAAGAGACTTCGTTATTAAAAAGAGATTTTAAAAGACAGAGATATCTGATGATGATGATGATGATGATGATGATAAGTGGTGATAAACTACAGTGAAGATTGAGCTTCAGTTTCAAAAGGTTTGTTTCCTGCTGAGAAGGTTCAAAGCTGAATTTAAGTGAAGAGTGAAATTATTTGACATTTGACCTTTTTCAAAGAAAAAAGCTTTGATTCGTCTTTTAGGGAGCGTTAGTTTTCAGACACAGGAAAAGAAGAAGAAAATCATTACAGTTTGGTCAGTTCATGGTTTATTGGTTGGAAGATGAATGAGTGAGATGAGTCAAGGTAAATCAGGTCAAGTCTGAGTTGGTTTAGTGGAATTAAATCAAGTCGAGATGAATCAAGTCGAGATGAATCAAGTCGGCTCTGAGGGAAAATCTTTGCTGGATCTGAGGGTCTAATGACAGAGGCTGTTGTAGCTGTGCAGATTAAAACCCAGAGAAGCCTTCGTCACGTCACAGGTACGGTTGAACCTGGACTCTCACTGGATTATAAGTCCTCCTGACCTAAGGACTCAGCCTGAGACCAGCAGGGACCAGCGGAGACCAGCAAGGACCAGCAGGGACCTGCAGGGACCAGCAGGGACCAGTGGAGACCAGCAGAGACCAGCAGAGACCAGCAAGGACCAGCAGAGACCAGCGAGGACTAGCAGGGACCAGCGGAGATGAGCAGAGACCAGCGAGGACCAGCAGGGACCAGCGGAGACCAGCGGAAACCAGTGGTCTGGATAAGAGGTGGAATCCGGACGACTCAAAGGTAAATTGAAGGTTTAAGAGGATGTTGATGAAACATCGACCTTCACTGCCAAGACAGAGGTGAAGGGTCTCTGCTTCATTATAGTGTGAGGGACACACACACACACACACACACACACACACACACACACACACACTGTATTAGTGTAAAATCTGTTGGTTGATGGAGTCTTAATGTTCATCTTCAACACAAAGTCAAGAGGGAACACTGAACTTCCACTGACCTTTGACCTCCTTCATCTCCTCGTCCCCGTCCTCTCCTACTCTCCCCCTTTCGTTCTTTTATTCCTCCATACCTCTCTACCTCCTTCTCTTCCACGCCTCTTGTTTTTTACATCCTCATTTCCTTGTCTACCTCCTTTTGTCTCTCACCTCCTCTTCATTGGCCTAATTTTCTTTCTCTACCTCCCCTTCTCCTCTTTCTTCCTCTTTTTCTTCTCCACTTCTTTTTTATTTTTTCTATAATTTTCTTTCTTTTTTCTTTCGCTCCTCTTTCCTTCCTTGTTCCTTATATGCCTCCTTGTCTCCTCTCCCTCCTCCGGATATTCTGCTCCTCCTTTACTTTCTCTTCCTCTTTATTCATCTGTACTGTCTGGCATCCTCCTGTAACTTCCTGTCCTCTTCCTCTTCTCTTCCTTCTTTACACCTTTCCCTCCTCTTCAACCACCTCTCCACCTCCTTTTCGTCCTCATTTTCCTTCTTCTGCCCACATGGTCTCCTCCTGATGCTTCACCTCCAGATGGAGGAGGTGATAGACAGATAGATGGATGGATAGATAAGAACCTCTGTCAGCATCACATCAGAGATGGCAGGATGCAGTGTGTGTGTGTGTGTGTGTGTCACTAAGCTTCTATATTAAGCCGTCTATAATCCTGCTGCTGGACTCTCAGAGAGGATTTATGTCTCTCTCTCTTTTCTCTCTGTCATTTGTTGTTTCTGTTAAAATGCAAAACAAACTCACTGATGAAACGTCAGCGTCATGAACAGCGGCTTTTCCTGAGCTTTAACCGTAAACACTGAGCTTCCTCACTGGTCACATGAAAACTGACTGGTCTGGAAACAGACCCTGGATCAGTGTGTGTTGTTTGGACCTGACTGTGTCTGTAGACCTGGTTGGGTTTGTTTGTCCTGTGGTGATGGACGAGGCTCTTGGTGATGTCACCCTGCTCACCTGACTGTCACCTGTTGTTGGAGCTGTGTTATTACTCTTTTCTGTTTAGTTGTTCAGATGATGGAGATCCTGAATGAAATGATCCATAATATTGTCTGATTCTTCATTTATTGATACATTTGTTTTGTTCTTTCTTTCTTTCTGAATCAGCATCTGAATAATTTCTCCTTTTTTGTATCTCATTTTTCTCTCTCTCCCATAATCCTCTCTGTCTGCCCTCATCCCCAGATTATAAACACATCTCTGCTGCCTCCTGCTGGATAAATGAGATTTTACAACCAGTGAGAGAGAGAGAGAGACAGAGAGAGAGAGAGAGAGAGAGAGGAGGGAGGAGAGAGAGAGGAGAGAGGAGGGAGGAGAGAGAGAGGAGAGAGGAGGGAGGAGAGATGACTAGAGGGGGTAAAGAAGGAAAGGAGGAGGAGACAGAGGCAGGATGCATTTACTGTGTTGTTGTTTTTTTAAACTGTTTAAATAATTATTATTAAATATTACAAAACTTTAAATTAACAAAACAAACATATTTTCCTGATTAAACGTTAAAGACATTTTATTAATGAAAGATTTTCAGTGCAGGATTTTACAGTTTAGGTTCAGTGAGTGAAGGATCTGGATTCTTCCTCTGATGAAGACGAGTGATTATGTGTGACAGACTTTAACCAGGTGTGTATTTACCTGATGAGTCTCACTGAGAGCAGCTGATCATCTCCACCACCGGAGGAGGCCGTCACACACACTTTTACTTTGAAAGGATTTGGAACTTTTATTTTTATTGTGGTGCTGAAGGAAAAGATCTTAAACCACTGGAGATATGTGTCCTCACACACAGGTGTGTCTGTGTGTGTGTGACTTTAAGAACAGTGTGCAGGTATAAATGTTCAGCAGTTCAGTGTTGATCTCTGATAAAAACTCCGTCTTCCATCCAGAACCAGATGAGGCTCAGGACCAGAACACACATCACTCTGACCTCTGTCTGAAACCATCAGCTCAGACCTGAGTCCTGCAGGATCCGGTCAGAGGTGGTCTACATGGAGGACTCTCAGTCCAGAGACTCACCTGAGAACCAGCTTCACACTGAGCTGTACATGTATGTTCATATGAACATGTGTGTCACACTCTGAGGTTTGTTGTAATAAAGTTCATTAAAAACTGTGATGTTTTTAATTTTATTTATTTCTGGTGTTTCTAAAATCCTGGTTACAGCTCTGCGCGCACACACACACACACACACACACACACACACGCTGATGTCAGCCTATTACCATGAATACCGCCCTCATCACAGACTCCTCCCTCTGAAGGTGGAGCTCTCTCTCTTACTTCCTTCCTTTTTCCTTCCTGGTGCCCCGCCCCCCTCCACACACACACACACACACACACACACACACACACACTCACACACACACACACACACACACACACACACTTCCCTTATCATCACCCTCTTTCCTTATTGCCTCTATGAGAGAGAGAGGGAGGATGGTAGAGAGACATTCAGTCATCATTGCTTTCACTGTGTAGTAAAGCTCCATTAAGCTGCTGCACAGCTACCTGCGGGCACAACACGCACACACACACACATACAGTGCTACACTGAAATACGCGTGCATGCACCGTGCACGCGTATTTCAGCGTGCACGCGTATTTCAGTGTAGCACTGTATGTGTGTGTGTGTGTGTGTGTGTGTGTGTGTGTGTGTGTGTGTGTGGTCTTCCACCTTACAGCGCTTTGCATTTTTACCTGCAGTGGACATCACGCACTGTCACGCGTGCATGCGCATCATCGCCGCGCACGCACGCACGCACGCACGCTCTCAGCAGCAGCACCGAGGGAGCGATCGATTCGTCAGGAGCCCGGAGAGGATTTTCACGGGAGCTCGGCGCAGGGAGAACCGGAGGAGAAACGGAAGGAATGATGAAGGTAACGGAGCCGCGAGGTCCCGGTCCGTTGTCCCCGTGTCTGTAGCACGAGGCACCGGGGCGCGTTCGCGGCCGTTTTGACCGAGAGCCGCTTTTTGTCGGAGCGTTTATCTCCCGCAGGTACGAACGGCTCCGTCAGCACATCCCAGCCGAGACATGCCGCCTGCTGCCCGGGCTGGAGAGCCGCGGACTGTCCGTCACATCCTCCATCACCGCCACCGTGTGTGTGTGTGTGTGTGTGTGTGTGCCTGAAGGTCTCGTCTGTCACCCTGTAAAACCACAACTGTGAACTACCAGCTGCTCTGGGATCAGTGTGAGTGAACGGAGGTGACACAGTGTGTGTGTGTGTGTGTGTGTGTGTGTGTGTGTGTGTGTGTGGACAGCAGCTGGATCTGCGCTATAGAAGCTGCTCTTTGTCTGCTCTGACCGTTTATAATAAATGGCAGCAGGACTTAGAGGAGCAGGAGCAGGAGGAGGAGGAGGAGGAGCAGGAGGAGGAGGTGCACAGGAGGAGCTGGTTACAGTATGAAGCTGTGGGTCACTGATGAGGAGAGGAGGTGGTGGGTACTCTACAGAGGAGGTGCTGCATGCTGTGGTTATCAGTAGTAAACACCACTGATGCATGAACACAACCTGCTCATTGTTCACAGTTACAACAACACACTGCACACACTCCACTGACGGTGTACCGGGCTGTCTGTTGGCGGAGGAGCAGGTTCTAATGACAGTGAGAGGGAAGGTGGTGTTCTGTTCAAAAGAGTGTGTTATATGAAGGGAGGATGTACTGAAGCACAGAGGAGGAGGAGGAGGAAGTGAGGGACGGAGAGGAAAGAGGGAGGTCTGGACTGTTACTGAGGGAGAAGGAGGGTCACTGTGTGAGACTGTAGGTAACAGAGGAGGGGGTGTGTTATTAGACAGGTGGGGGTCCAGTCTGTCACTTGGTGTGTTTCAGGTGTGTTAGAGGGGAGGGTCCTGTGTTGTGTTACTGGAGAAGTTGTGTGTTCTTTATCCTGAGCGTCCACACTGTAGTTTGTGTATTTCTGTGTAAACTGTTCTGTATGAACACTGTCTGCCCCCCCCCTCCCTTTTTATCAGGACATAGGACGACCTTCACTGTACAGACTGTAAAACCCTGATGTTGGGATGTGTAACTTGAGTGTGTTGCTGCAGACTGTGATAGATGCTACATTAAAGGGTTAGGGTCCTCTAGGTTCTATATTAATACTGTGAAAGGATCAAAGCCTCAGTCCACAGAGAAATGCACACAGCCTGTATTCAGACACTGAGCCTTAAAACCAGCCGTCAGGACTTCTGGAACTTTGTGATGTCACAACCATAGGTGTTGAGCGCACGGGAACGATGCTCCGCCTCTTTTTTTCTTAGTAGTGAAAAAAATAGAAAAAAGTAAAACAAATATGTGCAGTTCAAATAATCCGGTTGAAATGCGTATACATATATTTAAGATGTTGAAATCTGATCATCACTAACACGTCTGTCACGAAGAGAACTAATAAAAACAAATGAAAAGGTCAAAGTTTTCATATTGACCATTAAGATGTATTGATTGATTTACAAACGTCAATAATGCATTGAGTAACACACAAGAAAATATTCCACCTTAAAAGCTGCACTAGCCGCTGCTGCGTTAGCCGCTGCTGCGTTAGCCGCTGCTGCGTTAGCCGCTGCTGCTAGCCTAACGTGTCTTCATCTGTGATGATTCACACAGAAACATGACAAAGTCAGACTGTTACACTGGGACAGAGCTGCTGGAGATCAGAGCTATCTTAGCCTAGCCTGTTAGCTTAGCTATGTTTTCATAGGCCAGCCTGTTAGCTTAGCTTGACCACTGCTGCCCTGCAGTTTCTCCCCCGATTGGATGTTTCCAACGTGGCTTCATTTGCTCGACACAAATCAGTAAATGAATCATTCAAACACAAACTACTTGTGTTGATTCACCTGCTGCTGATACAACCTGCTACATCATGATGTCATCTGATGTCACTGATTACAACCTGCTACATCATGATGTCACTGATTACAACCTGCTACATCATGATGTCATCTGATGTCACTGATTACAACCTGCTACATCATGATGTCACTGATTACAACCTGCTACATCATGATGTCATCTGACGTCACTGAGCTGATGTTTGTCTGATGCTGCGTCAGATTCTCAGCGTGATCAAACTGTCCACAGTCAGTCTAACACCTGTCTGATGGAGTAATGCAGGTATACGAACACAGAGACTCGGTGTGCACAGGTGTGTTTATGTGGAGGAATACTGGTAATAATTATCATTGTTGTTATTCTGAAGCCAGGAACTGCACTTTGAGGTAAAACTGAGGGTTTAAGGTGAAACCATGTTGTTCAGATGGAGCAGAGAACCAGAGAATGTGTCTGTGAGTGTGTGAGGGTCAGAGGAGGAAGGTGTTGTCCCCAGGTTAATATTTACCCAGCGTTCCAGCAGGTGACAGATTAGTGAACACACAGAGACACACAACCAGCCGACAGAAACTCACACAGGAATGTAATGAAAGAACAAGTCAACGCTGACAACAACTGAACAAACAGAGGAATCAGAGCAGCTCGGACTCTGCCCACAGCTCAGACTGAGGTGTTCTCAGGCTCATCTTCACATTCGCAACCACAAAGTGCCACCTGAACGCCTCGACGAGGGGACATCAGTCTGAGCTCCAGGACATGTGTAGCCTAGCTTAGCACAAAGGAGCAGTTCAGCTCCATCAGAGGAGACGCAGCAGCAGTGACGCTGTGATTTTCAACTGGATGAAGCTGGACTGACTCAGATGAGGAGTCTGTTGAGACCAGAATCAGAGACTAGCAGACACATCAGAACAGTTAGCGTAGTTAGCATGTTGTATGTTAGCTGTGGCACAGTGGTGCAGTGGTTAGCGCTGCCACCTCACAGCAAGAAGGTTCTGGGTTCAAACCTGGGGCCTCTCTGTGTAGAATGTGCATGTTCTCCCTCCGGAGAACCCTCCAGGTTCTCCGGCTTCCTCCAAGTTAGGTCGCTTAGTGACTCTAAATTGCCAGAGGTGTGAGTGTGTGTGTGTGTGGTTGTTTGTCTCTATGTGTCAACCCTGTGATGGACTGGCGACCTGTCCAGGGTGAACCCCGCCCTCGCCCAGTGTCAGCTGGGATTGGCTCCTAATAATGAGAGTAATTGACACAGACGTGAACAGATACAGTTCCTGTTCATAACTGACAGATCAGTGAAGGTTTAAATGGATCAGTTTCTGTCTCTCTGGTCCTCTTCACTATGAGAACTGAGCTCAGTTAGTCTCAGACTCAGACTTTATTCTTCTTTTGTTTCTGTCCTAAAACCAGATGTTTGTGTGTGTGTTGAGGACGGAGCCACAGTCAGGATGTGGTTAACTTAGCTTAGCTTAGCTTAGCACAAGGACTGGAAGCAGAGGGAAACAGAACCAACACAAAAGTAAAAGCAGAAAGTGTGTTTTTGTATTTCTGGTTTAGTTCAGATTAAACATGTTGGTCTGTGAAGTTTAGGGATATCTCACTCTGATGCACAGTGTTGGACCGACAGAAAAAGCAACACAGTGAGGAGGGAGGACTGAGGAAGAGGAGAGAGGATGAAGATGAACGATGGATAGGAAGATGAAAGAAGGAAAGAAAAGAGGGCAGAAGGGAGGAGAGAGGAACAGAGAGAGGTCAGACAGGAGCATGAGAGGAGAGAAGCAGGAGAGGACAGAGAGGAAACCACAGAAGAAGAGAGGGATGAAAAACGACAGCGTGTAGAGGAGGATGAGGGGGAGGAGGGGACGTCGTTTGTTCAGAGTCAGCACATCAGAGTGAAGTGTCTGCAGTGAGGAGGATCGGTCTAATCTCTGCTCTGCTCCACTGTTTTTCCTGGAGTCTGCTCTGATCTGATTGATTGATCTCATATTGATTGTAGACGTGATCAGAAGCTGCTCTGGTGGTCTGAGTCAGAGACTCAGGGTCTGAGGTGAATCTGGTCCGTCAGGCTCTACTGTCTGACTCAGCTGATGTGGATCGCTCTGATCTGGACTCAGTCAGCTGATTATTGTACAAATACAGTCTGGAGATTTCAGAGTGAAACTATAATCTGCTGATGTGAGGAGCTGCTAGCTGGGTTAGAGCTTTCAGTCAGCATCCATGATCATCCTCCTGAGGAGAACAGCTTGATGTCTCTGCAGCTGCAGCCTCATTGGTTTTGGTTCTGCACCTCACCTCTTCATGAAGGGACCTCTCAGTATGAACGGGAGGAAGAATTACACCATGTTCACCTGAGCACCTGAAACCGAACCTGTCCTGTAGCACCTGGACCAATCAGCAGCATTTCTGATGCTGCTGTTAAATCCCAGTCACTCACACCAGATCATGTCAAAAACACTCAACACAACAGGGAGATTTTTCACATTAAGAGCCTATTTAAGTATGGAGGGATTATGCATGACGTCTAATGTGAAACATCTGCAGGAAGTGTTGAATTTGATTGACAGCGAATTAACAACGATCAAACAAACATCAAAGTAGATGTGAGTGATCATTTTCTGCTTGACCTTTGACCCCGGGCAGAGCAGGGTCTGATGGGTTTTAGTCCACACTCAGCAGACATGGTTTCCTCCCATCAGCTGATGTGTCTGCTGATGACATCATCAGAGGCTCCTGTCTGTGATGTCATCAGAGGCCGCACACTGTGCGTCTGCAGACTCTCCCAGACTCAGACTGACAGCTGCTGTCAGACACACTCAGTGTCACAGGACAGGAAGTAGCAACACCGAGCTGTCCTTCCTCCTCGTCCTCATCTTCATCACGGCTGCAGACTCACAGGATCTTTCAGACAGGTCGACAGGTGTTGACAGATGTTGACAGGTGTTGGGGTGTAGAGGACAGTTGATGGGTAAATGTTGTGTTTATCAGTTGTCATCTTCTCACAAAGGTTTTAGTGAATCTGTTGTTTCTTGTGGTGCTGGATGAGTCCAGTGAAGGGTTGGTGAGTTAGTGAGGTTAGTTAGGGTTAGTTAGGGTTAGTGATGTTTGAGAGCAGAGAGAGGCTGCAGCAGCAGCTCTGACTGTAAACTCTGAGTCTCTCTCTTTGTTTGTGTTGTAGCGGACACAGGTCTTTGACGTTACAGACTACAACACCCAGAGGACGCAGCGAGTTTGTGTTTGTGTGTTTGTGAGCTCTGAGTGATGTGCTGAGATGAGAGTCGAGCCCTGAGGTTACGGCGCTTGTCTGAAGCCGACTGTGTGTGATCCTGACAGGTCGTCCCCTCAGAGACACATCACTGAGCAGGAGGCAGTGACGCACTGTAAAACATCGGCCATTAACCTCTCTGCAGGCGTTTCTCCATCACTGTCTGTGTTTTTACAGTAAATCCTCTGATACTGAAATTTAAACATCAGACCAGACCCTCAGTGAAAGAACCTTTTAACCACAGAAGAGGTCTCTGGATGTGAATCTGGTCTCTGGATGTGGACCTGGTCTCTGGATGTGAACCCGGTCTCTGGATGTGGACCCGGTCTCTGGATGTGGACCCGGTCTCCGGATGTGGACCTGGTCTCTGGATGTGGACCCGGTCTCTGGTGTCACAGTCCCGGTCTTTGTACGTCCTCCAGTTTGGTGGCATTAACTAATTTAATGGAGCACATTATTAATGTGAGACTTCAGGTCTCTGCAGACTGGGACTGTGTGTTGTTGTGTGAGTGGATTAATATTCAGCAGGTCACATGTGGGTCAGTCACAGACAGAGATCCTCGTGCTGTGGGGACACATCGATGTTCACTGTCGTCTCATTTACTTTGTTTTTCTGTCTAACTGTATGTAACCTATTTTCCATCCTCTCGCTGTGTGTGTGTGTGTGTGTGTGTGTGTGTGTGTGGTCTGATATTTCAGTGTCTCTAATGAGGCTGCAGATCTTCAGCTCAGACTCTACAGTCTAACCAGCTCTGACACTGTTGATAACACACATTCAAAGGAGGAAAACCAAGTGAGATCAGAGATCTCCAACTCAACTGAAGATGTTTCACTCTGATCCAAAACATCAGTGCAGAAACAAATAGTAAATCAAAATCAAATGCAGACCTCAGGACGTCACAGCTGATCTGAAAAATCCATGTGATGAGTCATGTGATGTGATAATGTAGTAATAATGTAGTAATGTCTACATGTTGATGGGCGTTGCAGCTGGTTTGATATTAAATAAAAAATTCAAACTGAATTATTATTTTCCATGAAATATGGAAGACGATTTTTCCAAGAATTCAAAGTAAGAGGTGAAATTGAAACTAATAATTTAAAATAAATATTTTTTATTATTTTATTGCTGAATATTATCAGCATCAACATAATTAAATGTTAAAAATAAAAAATGAAATACTTATAACAATAAAATGTAAAAGAAGATTATAAAATGATTCTTGTAACTTATGAAACAGCTGATGTTACTGATGTTAAATCTCAGTACACGTAAAAAAAAAACCTCTCATCATGTCTGAGTATAATCAACGTTTGTCATCAAATCATTTTAATAACACAAGGCATGCTGGGAGTTTCAGTGCTGTGATGATTCCTCTCTGCTCGAGGTTTTAACTCATCAGAATAAAACACCTGTCACATTTGACCAATCACAGGCCGCTCTTTAATCCTGATTCAAAACGAATAATCCGTCAGCAGCAGTCAAAGTACACGTCACTCACTTTTATAAAAGCTCACTGACATATTCAGATACTTCACTGAGGTAAACGTACCAGTGTAACAGTGTAAAAATACTCCAATACAAGTAAAAATCCTACATTCAACATTCTACTGAAGTAAAAGTACACATGTACTGACAGGCGAATGTGTTTAAACTTTCAAGGTGTTACTGTGTGTCTATGAAGTTTTATTCTTCCACAAAAACAAAATAAAGAATAAAATTCACATTCAACCCAAAAACAACCATGAATATTACAACAACTGTTACAGTTTAATCCTTAATAACATCAAATCATATTAAAACTCTGATTTACACACCATCATTTTTTCCTGTAACGTTGACCAGGTAGTTTGTTTATTTGTGGATTTCACCTCATAAATAAAGTCCAGAGACACATTTTCAAATCTGGATAAATAAAGGAAGTAAGCGCCTCACTCCTGCTCTCTCCTGATTGGCTGATTGTCACACCTGCGGTCACCTGAGATCTGAGAATCAATGTTTTATAAAGTAACGCTGCGTCTGCTGTGAACATCACAACCTGTGGATCAGACTGACTTGGCCTCAGCCTGGTTCCTAATAAACTGACACCTGAGTGTTAAGAGCCTTTCACAATAAAACAAACCTCACTCCAAGTTCACCAATAAATCATCACTGAAGCTTTTTACTTTGACACATTGTTTCTATAGATCAAAGCACACACACACAAACACACAAACACACACAAACACACACACACACACACACACACACACACACACAAACACACAAACACACACAAACACACACACATTCCTGTAAACAGTGCAAATAAAGAGAGTGACACAGTCCACTCCCTAAACACACTCTTACGTCACACTGTACTCTGACCACCTTATCAGAGAGAGAGAGGGCGAGAGAGACAGAGAGAAAGTAAGAGAGAGAGAGAGAGAGAGAGAGAGCGTGAAGGAGAAGAGGAAGAAAAGCGAGGGGTGAGAGACAAACTAAGGGAAAGAGGAGAGAGAGAAACCATAGGAAACACTGAGATAGTGTGGATATGTCTGTGAACACAGCAACCATTCACCTGTAGAGGTACGACACACACACACACACTCACACACACACACTCACACACACAGTCAGCAGAATTCATGTATTTAAACCTTGAATGTTGTAAAAGTCTTTTATTTTGACATGAACTGTGTGACAGACAGGAAGAGACAGAGAGAGAGACGGGGCGAGCGAGCATGTGTTAATGATGTGTTAATGGCAGCAGCTCAGGCTGTGACGAGTGTCACTGCTCACATCCTGTCTGCGACCCAGAGACGCCACGCAGGCTCCGCCCCCATTCACCAACACGCAGGAGGATGCTTCTTTACCTCCTTGATACCTCCTTCATGTCCTTATTACCTCCTTCACCTCCTCCCTACACCTTCTCCCTACCTCTTTCAGCTCCTCCCTGCAGCTGCACCGTGTGTCTGTGTAACACAACACAGCCTGACTGGACGTCGCTCTGATGTCTCTGGTTGTGTAGTTGTGTAGTTGTGTAGTTGTGTGTGTCTTCTGTTTGTGTCTGTGGTCCTCTTACAGTTTGTCTTAGTGTCTGATCCAGGGACAGTTTGACCTCCAGTCAGACCTCCTCACAAACACTGTGACGCTCTCCACCTCCTTTAACTCCTTCCTTCCTTCCTTCCTAGGAAGCTTCCTAATCTGTGTTTTTGTTAATTTTTTCGTTAAAGTCTCAAATTGCTGCTCAGAGATGTTGTTGTTTATTTCTTCACTGACTCCCACCTCCACATATGTTCATCCATATTGAATGTACGACATCTAGCAGCCTGTGTGTGTGTCTGTGTGTGTGTGTGTGTGTGTGTGTATGTGTAGTAATTGTGTATTTCCCTGTGGGTATGATTGTATAAATGAAATGGTGTCAGTGTTTGGTCTGCATATATCAGTGTTTGTGTGAGTTTGTGTGTTTAATTATGTTGTGTGTTTAGTTGTGTTGTGTATGTGTGTGCACGCGTGTGTGTGTGTGTGTGTGTGTGTGCGTGCGTGCGTGCATGCGTGCGTGTGTGTGTGGCTCCCTGCTGTCTGCCACCATCTGCTGTTCTCTGGGACTGAGGCTCTGAGTCGAGGAGTTGATGGAGGAGCTGATCCCAAACAGGAAACTGTTCTCTGCTGATTAAACATTTTACTGTTGCTAGGAGACAAATTAAAACCCAGAGCAGGTGTGTCAGGTGTGATTGTGAGGAGACCTCTGACAGAGACAAGTGTCCCAGTTTGGTGGTGAGGACGTTAGAAAGCTTCCTGTTAAGTTACCAAGGATGCACATTTGCTTCCTAGGACATAAGAAGATGATGAAGAGGCAAGGAAATGAGGATGCTTCCTGGTTAGGTAGTGAGGATGTCTCGTGCCAATAATCAGATCAATAATGTTTGTATCGTTGAGCAGAACCACCACAGGAGAGCCAGGTGTTTCCCATCATGCCCTGGGCTGGCATGAGGAGGAAAAGAAGCCTCCTAATTAGGTAAGGAAGTCAAGAAGTGTTCTAAGGAGGAAGTAAAAGAGGTGGCTAGTGAGGAGGCTGATAAAGAAAGGTGTTCACAGGTGTGGTCAGGTGTGATCAGGTGTTTACAGGTGTTCACAGGTGTGGTCAGGTGCTTACAGGTGTGATCAGGCGTTTTCAGGTGTTTATAGGTGCTTACAGGTGTTTATAGGTGTGGCCAGGTGTTTACAGGTGTGGTCAGGTGTTTACAGGTGCTTACAGGTGTTTATAGGTGTGGTCAGGTGTTTACAGGTGCTTACAGGTGTGATCAGGTGTTTACAGGTGCTTACAGGTGTTTATAGGTGTGGTCAGGTGTGATCAGGCGTTTACAGATGTGATCAGGTGTTTACAGGTGCTTACAGGTGTGATCAGGCGTTTACAGATGTGATAAGGTGTGATCAGGCGTTTACAGATGTGATCAGGTGTGATCAGGTGTTTACAGGTGTGATCAGGTGTTTACAGGTGTGGTCAGGTGTGATCAGGCATTTACAGATGTGATCAGGTGTGATCAGGAGTTTACAGATGTGATCAGGTGAGATCAGGTGTTTACAGGTGTTTACAGGTGTGATCAGGTGTTTACAGGTGTTTACAGGTGTGGTCAGGTGTGATCAGGTGTTTACAGGTGTGATCAGGTGTGATCAGGTGTTTACAGGTGTGATCAGGTGTGATCAGGCGTTTACAGGTGTGATCAGGCGTTTTCAGGTGTGATCAGGCGTTTACAGGTGTTTACAGGTGTGGTCAGGTGTGATCAGGTGTTTACAGGTGTGATCAGGCGTTTTCAGGTGTGATCAGGCGTTTACAGGTGTGATTAGGTGTGATCAGGCGTTTACAGGTGTGATCAGGTGTTTACAGGTGTTTACAGGTGTGATCAGGTGTGATCAGGTGTTTACAGGTGCTTACAGGTGTGATTAGGTGTGATCAGGTGTTTACAGGTGTGATCAGGTGTGATCAGGCGTTTACAGGTGTGTTCAGGTGTTTACAGGTGTGATCAGGCGTTTACAGGTGTTTACAGGTGTGATTAGGTGTGATCAGGCGTTTACAGGTGTGATCAGGTGTGATCAGGTGTTTACAGGTGTGATCAGGTGTGATCAGGCGTTTACAGGTGTGGTCAGGTGTAAAGGCTTTATGCAGCAGCGATGAAGGAAACAGTTAAATTCATGATCCAGTTGAGTGTTAACGTTTTGTGTGTGTGTGTGTGTGTGTGTGTGTGTGTGTGTGTGTGTGTGTGTGTGTGTGCACAGCAGGTAAACCAGGTGTGTTATTGATTAACTCGTTACCTTTCACCTGTCTCCTCCTGTCCGCAGCTCGGCCGCCATGTCTAAAGCGACGGTGAAGAAGCTGCACTGGCGCTCCAAGGTAACGACTCGCTCACCTGGATTCTCTGCAGGTGTCTGTCTGAGGACTGAACTGATATGTCTCCACCTGTTGTCTCCAGGTGCAGGAGAGCTTCGTCCCGCTGGGGGGGGGCTCAGGAGAGCTGGGTCTTGCCATTGGAGGCGGAGCCGACTACGGCGAGTTCCCGTTCGTCACAGCCGCCCCTGGGGGCGGGGCCACGGTGGGCGACATCATCTTAGAGATTGGGGGGACGCCCGTGTTAGGGATGACCCTCGGTGACGTCAGAGGAGTCCTCAACTCCTGTCCTCATCCAATCAGGATCAAGACTGTGTCACCAGGTGAGAGCACAGGTGGTTCTCCAGGTGTCTCTGTACCTGCAGGTCCTGTTGAACAGCAGGATGTTTCCCAGACAGGAAGTGATCCTGAGGTGTGTTTGATTTTCACACCTGCTGCTTCATTAACTGGTTTCTCAGGTATAAAGAGCAGAGTCCACCTCCTTCATACTCCATACTGTGTGTGGAGCGGACCAACCCGGACTCCGTAGTTATTGTCCTTGGTGACTTTAACAAAGGGAACCTCAGTCATGAACTGCCCAAATACAGACAGTTTGTTAATTGCCCGACCAGAGAGGGGAACACTCTGGACCACTGTTACACCACAATCAGTGGTGCTTATCACGCCGTCCCCCGGGCTGCACTGGGCCACTCTGACCATGTCATGGTCCACCTGATTCCCACATACAGGCAGAAACTAAAACTGTGTAAACCTGTTGCGAGGACATCAAAGCAGTGGAGCAGTGAAGCCATAGAGGATCTGCGGGCATGTTTGGACTGCACTGACTGGGAGGTGTTCAGGACTGCTTCCAACAGTCTGGATGAGTTCACAGAGGCTGTGACGTCATACATCAGCTTCTGTGAGGACTGCTGTATCCCATCACGCACCAGGGTGAGTTATAACAATGACAAACCCTGGTTCACAGCTAAGCTCAGTCAGCTCAGGAGGCAAAAGGAGGAAGCTTTCAGGAGTGGGGACAGGGACAAGTTTAAAGAGTCCAAGTACAGGTTTAGCAAAGCGGTGAGAGAAGCTAAACGACTGTACTCTGAGAAACTTCAGCTCCAGTTCTCAGTCAATGACTCTGCTTCTGTCTGGAAAGGGCTCAGACAGATCACTAACTACAAACCTAACCCCCCCACTCCATTAATGACTTCCGTCTGGCCAACGATCTGAATGAGTTCTACTGCCGCTTTGAAAGACAGTGGGACAAGCCTGACACTAACCTCCACATCAGAGCCACATCAGAACCCCCCTCCTCCTCCTCTACCAAAGGAACGTCTCTCTCTATCCTGGAGAGAGATGTCAACAGGCTTTTTAAGAAGCAGAACCCCCGCAAAGCAGCCGGTCCTGACTCTGTCTCTCCATCATCCCTGAAGCACTGTGCTGATCAGCTGTCTCCAGTGTTCACAGACATCTTCAACACCTCACTGGAGACCTGCCACGTGCCAGCCTGCTTCAAATCCTCCACCATCATCCCTGTCCCCAAAAAACCAAGGCCCACAGGACTAAATGACTATAGACCCATTGCCCTGACCTCTGTGGTCATGAAATCATTTGAGCGTCTTGTCCTGTCCCACCTCAAATCCATCACTGACCCACTCCTGGACCCCCTGCAGTTCGCCTACAGAGCCAACAGGTCTGTAGACGACGCCGTCAACATGGCTCTCCACTTCATCCTCCAGCACCTGGACTCCTCAGGGACCTATGCCAGGATCCTGTTTGTGGACTTCAGCTCTGCCTTCAACACCATCATCCCGGCTCTGCTGCAGGACAAGCTCTCCCAGCTGAGCGTGCCTGACTCCACCTGCAGGTGGATCACTGACTTCCTGTCTGACAGGAGGCAGCACGTGAAGCTAGGAAAGCACGTGTCTGACTTCCAGACCATCAGCACTGGATCCCCGCAAGGCTGCGTTCTTTCTCCTCTGCTCTTCTCCCTGTACACCAACACCTGCACCTCCAGCCATCAGTCTGTCAAGCTCCTGAAGTTTGCAGACGACACCACTCTCATTGGACTCATCTCTGATGGCGATGAGTCTGCCTACAGGTGGGAGACTGAGCGTCTGGTGACCTGGTGCAGGCAGAACAACCTAGAGCTAAACGCTCTGAAGACAGTGGAAATGATAGTGGACTTCAGGAAGAGCCCAGCCCCACCCACCCCCATCTCCCTGTGCGACTCCCCCGTGGCTACCGTGGAGCATTTTCGCTTCTTGGGAACCACCATCACACAGGATCTCAAATGGGAGCTAAACATCAGCTCCCTCATCAAAAAAGCTCAGCAGAGGATGTATTTCCTGAGGCAATTGAAGAAGTTCAACCTGCCAAGGACTATGATGGTGAACTTCTACACCTCCATCATCGAGTCCATCCTCACCTCCTCCATCACCATCTGGTACGCTGCTGCCACGGAGAGGGACAATAACAGACTGCAGCGTATCATCCACTCTGCTGAGAAGGTGATTGGCTGCAATCTTCCGTCCCTCCAGGACCTGTACGCCTCAAGGACTCTGAGGCGTGCAGGGAAGATTGTAGCTGACTCCTCCCACCCTGGACACAAACTCTTTGAGACACTCCCCTCTGGCAGGAGGCTGCGGTCCTTCAGGACCAAAACCTCTCGCCACAAAAATAGCTTCTTCCCATCTGCTATTAGCCTCATCAACAAGGCTAGAGAGCCCCACTGTTGCTGATCAATTGCACCAATCACCAGGAAAAATTCCTTGTATGTGAAAACATACTTGGCAATAAAACTGATTCTGATTCTGATTCTGATTCTGATTCTGATTCTGATTCTTCATGATCAGCATCAAACTGTCGTCGCTCGAGGAAACATCTGAAAAGTTTCAGAAAACTATGAGGAAAGTTTCCAGGAAAATACAGAAGCAGTGTTTCCTTCGGACTGAGTTTAGTTTAATTAATTTAATTATTAATTAGTTTTACTTTTGCTGCAGGAAAAACAAACACGTGTGGCGATCAATCAATTAGTTGATCAACAGGAGATTAATCAACTAATCAATTAATCATGTCAGAAAATTCCAGTGAAAACACCACAGATGATTTCGCTTCATCACTGACGAGACTGAGACAAGAGGAGAGGTTCATTATTGTTTTAGAAAATGATCATGTTTTTTTTTAATATTCAAGTGCTTGGATGACATCACCGTGACATCATGTCCTGTCTGTGTCTCAGGCTCCTCCCTCTGTAAGGACCTCAGGTTGTACCTCAGCAAGTGTTTCACTCCGGGCTCCATGGACAGTCAGCTGCAGCAGCTCATCAGAGAG